>NC_056743.1:251015026-251035026 GCF_019279795.1 Protopterus annectens
GGCTATCACCTTACCATGACCCGTGCCCTAACCCTAAGGTCCGTGAGTACTGCACGGAAGTTCAGTACAACACCCATTCATTGTACTGAACTTCGCGTAAGTGCACTTTCAGTTAAGTGCACTTTCGCTGCAGTGTGCATTCCATACACTATTTTGAAGTAGTGAACCTTCGATCTAGTGTATGAAATCCATATATATATATATATATATATATATATATATATATATATATATATAGATATATAGATATATAGATATATATAGACAGATAGATATAGGGGAAAAGCAACTTACCTGAGCATTCTTTTGAAATGTGCTGGCATTTTTAGATAAAAGTATTATTCAGGAATAGAAACCTCACTAAAAATGTAAAAGATTACTGCCCTTAAAAAAATAAAACAGAAAACAAACATCATTATCTTCATCATCATCAACAGCAGCAGTCCTTTTTCCCATTTTTCAATGTGGGGTTGGGGTGTGCCATCATCTGTTGCCACCTCACAGTATTCAGTGCCAGTCTCTTACCATCTTCAACAGTCACATCCAATTGTCGCAGGTCTTCTTTTACACAATCTTTCCATCTTCTCTTGCTCTAGTATGAAAAGGATTCAGCTCAGAACTGAACCCCTGAGGGATACCCCCTGCACTGGGAACCCTTAATGTGAATCTGAACACTATCTGTACCTGTGTCATTGGGTCCTTGAATATAGATAATTACAAAATAAATGAATATAGATAATTCTAGTGTTTTCAGAACTTCAATCATCACAGGACTATCCAAACCGGCTTTCCTGGGACCGTCTCATATCCTTTCTCCAAGTCTAGGAATGGACTCTTGCCTTATCTACAGCTTCTTCTGTACTATCTGTCTCACTTTAGTTATCTCGATATGAATCCAAACTACTCATCTCCCATCTTACTTTTTACTTCTCTGCATATCATTTATCAGTCACTCATGTAGTACACTTTCATGTAGTGTGACAGGAATGTGATAACTGTTTACTGCCCACAACTGTGGATGTTCCACTTGCTCTCACACTTTGGCACAAGAATACTTTTCTCCATTTATCTCAGATATGTCTCTCTCACTCTCTCAATACTACATGGGAACCCGCAGGAGCCAGTTATCCCATAATTCACCCAACATCTTCATTATACCTACTGTGACTTTATTTCAGTTTACCACTTTCCCTGACTTCATTTTCCTTAGTGCTATTCTTACTTCTTCTAAGGTGGAATCTTCTTCTTCTTCTTGCATTGTAGGCTGTGTCTGGGGAAGTACAGCTTCTGTGGAGTTTTCTTCACTCAGAAGCTGCTGGATTGGAAGAACTCCTTCCATCTGCCTTTGACGTCCTGTGAACTGGTGAGAAAACTATTGCTGGCACCCCTCATGAATGGTGTTTGATGACTATCTTATTTATCTTTCTGCCTTTGCCTTGCAACCTGATAGTTTCTTTGTTCCAACTGCTGAGACACTTTACAGAAGTTGGTAGAGTTTCTTTAATATCTTGTTCTTTGCTATTGTGACTGCTTTTTTAGACATTTTGTTAGCAAAAGAGTATTCCTTTTCAGTTTGGTTTGTCTTTTTCTATCTTCCACTGTTTCCTGCATTTTTCTTCTCTTTTTCTTTTCCTCATTTTTTTGATAACTTCCTGGACTTCTGCATTCTATTATATTTTTTCATATGTATCTTATTTCCATACCTAGCTTGGCTGCATATCCATTGTATAGTGTTCACATATGCTGTTTTGTGACACTGTAATTCCTCTTGAACTCCACCTATATCCACTTCTTCTTCTTCCTGATGTTCTAGAACCATAAGTAATTCCTTAAACTCTGTGCTTTCACTCAAGTTAACTTCTTGGTCTTCAGCCTAGGGTCTATATTAGAACATCAAAGTTTCAGGTCTTTGAATGTTCTAATATCGACACCTAGTAACCAAAAACCGGTAAGACCAAAAATTTAGAACATCAAATTTTTTCCTAGGGAAAAAATTTGCTGTTCCAAAGCACATACACACAACACAAACACACCAAACAAACAGCAATCCACACACATAGACCTAAAATCTTACATCTAAACCTTCACTAAACTGTACATAAACCACTATCTACCCACTTACCTTAATCCAAACCCTAACCCTAAGGTCCGTCACTATTGCACACACACCTCACCCGCGCCCTGACCCTAACTCACCTATGCCACCCTGACTCTCACGTCCAAACATTTGCACACTTACTTGACCCGCTCCCTAACCCTAACTCACCTATCCCACCCTAACCCTCACATCCACACAATCACACACTTACCTGAACCCGACCGTAACTTTCCACCACAGAGCTAAAAATAGCGAAGCGACAATAACGGACAACTGAATTCTTTCCCTAGGAAAGAATTCAGTTATCTAAAAATTTTATATTTTCAGCTTTCAGTTACTAGGTGTCGATATTAGAACATTCGAAGACCTGACACTTCGATGTTCTAATATAGACCCTTCAGCCTAGTGTCTGTTGATCTTCGAGCCTTCTCTCATCACTGCTTGCAGAATGCAGATGCTTGTGGACACCAGTGGTTTATGCTGTGGGCCAACTGTTTTGCTGGGGATGAGTTTGCAATCTTTAATTCTATCTCAATATCAATTATTTATTAGGAAGGAGTCTACCTGAATTGCATACTGGCCACTCTTGTATGTGATCTTGCGACTGTCTTTCTTGCTGATCTATGTGTTGACCACCATAAAGCTATTTGCCAGACATCAGTCTAGAATGGCTTCTCTTTCTTTATTCATGTTGCCCTACCCCTGTGGACCCAGGCAGTCCTCATATCCTATTATATCTACCTGAGATGAACATTCAGGTCCCCATTATCAACACCAACTCATGTTGTCTTGTTTTATCTACTCTGTCCTCCCCCTGTGGTGTAGACTCTGTGACTTTGCCACACTGCCTTTCCACCTTGTCTCCTGGATAAAGAGGATGTCCAGTGTCCTCCTTACCATATTGTCACTGAGCCTATATTTGATGAAGCAATCTTTAGTTCACTGGTTTTATGTCTTGCATTTTGCCAACGCAGCTATGCCAGGTAATCCAGAATGAGCAACTGGACACCAGCCAACCTGTAGCTTATTGACCAAGAGCAGCTGGGCTTTATAGTGGTTATACACACACACACACACACACACACACACACACACACACACACACACACACACACACACACACACACACACACACACACACGCACACACACACACTAGGGGCACATTCTAACATTAAATGGGCCCCATCCCTGGCATGAGTTACAGTATTCCCTCAATCAAGTTATCACCAGAAAATACCCATGCCCATTTTTGGTGACATTAGTAAATGTCACCAAATCACCTAGAGCCACTTTTTACATAACTGAGTAGCTAGCCTTGAGACAACATGCAGTCTAATATCCATGTTCTCTTACCAAGAGTATACTGTGCATCATAGTTAATGCTTAAAAAGATTGTTCTCCTCAACTGTTCCCTTGATAGGTACCATCTAAAATCTGTGCTGCAACCCTCAACTCATTTCACCTTTGGGTGTATGTCTTGAGATGGACACATCCAACATATTTTTTGGGGGAGGTGTGAGGAACCCCACACAAGCATGGGGAGAGCATGTAAACTCCACACAGTGATAGTAACCAAAAGGATCAAACCCTGTATCTTTTGCTTGGGAGGTAAAGACCTTAGTCTTTAAGCTAACCATATAAGAACAAAACAATGAAAGCAAACATATAATACTGTGAAAATGACTTGAAATGCTTACCAAAAGATTGCCAAGAACTTAATAAAATGAACCTTTTAATAACGAAATATTTATTACTTTAATCTCCAACAATGCTACATTTAGATTTCATGAAAACAATAATGCAAAAAAAAACCTAAAGCATCATTAAATAACATTCCTTGATCTCCATCTCCTATCTACTCTCCTTTACAGTTCTCAAATGTTCACTAACCTGCACAAGTCTGATTTGCATCTACTTGATTCCTGCTATAATAAAATAGCAACATTTGCGGCTAATATACCCAACAAGACCCATCATTGCCTTGCTCTTCAAAAGCTATACTGGCTTGAATTTCCCAATCTGTTATTGGTCAATCAGCTCACCACTGCCCGCTCTGTTATCCACAGACCTTAAAACTGCCCTGCACTCTCAAACCTAGTGCAACTAAATACCAACCCGAATACCCTTAGATCATCTGATAAACTTTTAAGTCCCATAATTAGTAACTCTCTCTTTTTCTATAAAGTAGCCAAACAGTGTAACCTAATACCCAAGAATATCCTAAATAACACAGATAGTCATAGCTTCAAACAACTCCTAAAGGAATACCTTACTCAGCAATGGCTATGTTCCTGTAATACTCCTGACTAGTTTCTCATGCCATCAATCAAATGTTTCTTTTTTGCTGTCTTCTCCTTGTCTTACTTCTACCAAATGAAAATACCACAATGGTTTATCTTAGTTATGTATCTAATGAGTTTCATATTACTGTCTGTAGTAAGGCTTAGGAAATGTAAAGTTTTCTGCTTACATTCTCTTTTTGTACATTGTGATTGTAGGCAACTGTTACATTTTTTGTATATTTTTTGTAAATCTTTATAATTTTTTTTGTAATCTTTTTTGCACTATTGTTATGGAGGTTTTCTCCCCGGGTCTCACCTGAAAACGGGCTACTTGCCCAGCCGGACACTACCAGGTTAACAAATGTAAAATAAAATAAATAAATAAATTGATGCCACTTCTCCTGCCAGACTCTGCCACATGTATATTCCTTTTAGGTTTCATGACTTCTTAATGTGTTTTCTTTACTCCTTAATTGATATATACCATGTTTTATTCCATTTATTAGTAGTGTTCTTTCTTCAGTGAAAGCTTATGATCTGATTGATTTTCCATATTCCTTCTACTCTGACAGTTTTCTTTTCATTGCATTTTTTTGGTACCTTCCTTTTCTTTCTAACATTTTATTCCATGTCCCTTGAGAACTAAAGTTCTTTTTTTTTTATTGTGTTGCTTTACTTCAACGGAAGGCATGTTTCCTGTATGATGACAATTTTAAGTATACCTCGTGGTCTCTCTACCCCACCTTCCAGTGTATGTGATATTACTTTATTGAGGCTGTATTTTGTATTTATAGCACTGGCTAGCTCTAGTGCAGTACTCTAATGCAACATTAAGTGCAAATGGCATGGAATGTCAACATTTCTTTACATGAGCATTTTTTTATTTATTTACATTTTGTTGATGGAGTTAGTCTCACTAGGCCACTAGTTTCTTTTCAGAGGGAAGACCTTGGGTGGTATTCCTATTAGCTTGGAAAATTTTGTCAGGACACCGGGGAACTTCCCCTACTCTTTTTGTTAAGTGCCATGGGATCTTTTACAGCAAAACAAGCAGATGGGGCTTTGGTTTAATGCCTCACACAAAGGATGACACACTCAGGAGTGCACTACAGTGTCATTATTAGAAAGGGGAAATTTTAGCACCAGGTATGAGTAACAGAGCAACACAGCCAAAAGTAATAATTTCCAAGTGAGTTATAATCTAGATATCTCAGACCAGACAAATGTAGGCCACCAAGAACTGCTTTGATCTGAGTGTCGTTAAAATAAAGATGTTCCATTAGACATCTGGTATTGTTAAGTATGCTATCAGTAATGTTGCACCCTGTTTTGACATTTTAATTATTCAGTTTGTCCTTTTGCTGTGTCCTTCTTCTCTGAGGGACTACAAACATTCCTATGCTTCAACATTTTGTTATAATTTCTCTTGGATGCCCAAAGCATTTCCTCCCATCCTTAGTTGCCAGTTAGCTTTGCTGACTCAATTTCTTCTCTCATGAAGTGAGCTAACCCTTCTCCTATTTTCTTTCATTATTTCCTGACTGATTATGCAGTCTGGTATAATGATTCCCTCAGCTATGATTTACAATATACCTTACCTCCATAACTTCAAAATGCATACTTCCTCTCTTCTGACAGTGCAGCAAGTTTAAGGATATTTTTTTACAGAGACGCTGGCCATTGTTTGATATTGCCCTTCATGTGATAACCTAACCTTTTCAAGTCCGTAAGTATTTCTTTTGTGTATGGGTTCTGAAGGATTTTTTTTATATTGTTGACTTGTACAAAATATAATCCTGTATTTTCCCTAACAACGTCAGTGTCCATATACATGTCTTACTAGGATACTGATATCCTTGATGAAGACTGTGGCTTCCTTGTATTTTTGAATCTCTTCTTCCTTGGCTAGCTTCCTTCCTAGTAAAACAGTTAAATCTGTTTTCTAGGATCCTGATGTCATCTGCAGGCAGATATAACTCAGTCTGCCATATCAACCTATATTGTTTCATTGTGTGTGTGTGTGTATGTTTGTGTGTGTGTGTGTGTGTGTGTGTGTGTGTGTGTGTGTGTGTGTGTGTGTGTGTGTGTGTGTGTGTGTGTGTGTGTGTGTGTGTGTGTGTAGGCATGTGTGTGCACAGGGGGTGACAGCCAGGTCCATTCATTCTCCAGGCAAGTTGAGTTCACAGTTATAAATGAAGCCAAATCATTGCACCATTTGCCAGCTGTTCAGTAAGTCATTAAATAACTTAATGTGATACTGCCAACCTTCATGTTTCCATATGCCAGTAGCAGATTTAAGAAGGTCATGGTATAACAGACTCATTCTGTATTATATTTATGACATTTTCAATTATTCCAGTTTCTAATGACCCACCTGATGGCTGCTGTACCTGCACCATACTAACTCATTTTTCCTCCAGCATGTGTGTGTGTGTGTGTGTGTGTGTGTGTGTGTGTGTGTGTGTGTGTGTGTGTGTGTGTGTGTGTGTGTGTGAGTGTGTGTGTGCAGGCATGTGTGTGCACAGGGGGTGACAGCCAGGTCCATTCATTCTCCAGGCAAGTTGAGATGTCTATGGCCTATACATTCCCTGACTTGGATGAGGGTCCTATCAGCCCATTCATTACACCCCCTGGGACAGAGTTATATGTGAAAGAGCAAGCTGTCCTGACAATCACACAGCTCCCCCAAAGTTAACCCCTCCCTGCAATAGCCAGTGGCTCATGGAGTTACTGCTGCTGCTGTTCTAGGGATGTCTTATGCCTGCTACATGCTTCTCGGCTTATATGCGGTACATAGCCAGACTGACCCAACAGCTATTCCTAACATTCCCCAACACTTCTCTAGGGGCCAGCAATGCAGTAGGTTAGATCGGGTGCCTATTATATCATTGAAGATGCATTCTTTCGAATGCGTCTTGATTGAACTTGAATGCACGAAATGGCAAAATACCAAAATGGCATAGAAGAAAATTCTTTCCTTGGGAAAGAAATCGCATGGCCGCCTTCATTATTTTGCCATTTTTGTCACTGTAGTGCAATCTTGGAGTTGGTTTATTTAAGTGAGGGTGTGTGGGGGGCACCACGTTGGGGTTGTGGGGGTGAAGCCCCCCGCTTTATATAATGTTTTAAAGTTTTTTTTTCTTATTTGGAACAGCGATTTTTTCCCCGGGGAAAAAATCAGTGTTCTAAGTGTTCGGGATTGTAAGCTTTCACTTACATGGGTTCGATAAATCAGAGTTCGCTTTTTTAAGTATTCACTGATTTAATATAGACCCGTTAGATGATACCTCTAAACTATCCAGATGTTCCCCTCATATTTTTAATCTATTCCTTAAAAAAATTGTGGTTTTATGGCAAATCACTGAGGATTAAAGTCACTAAATAATGACACATATCTGGGTTTTGGACTTCATATCCTTCAAAAAATACATGCTAACATGAATCCTGTTATTCTAACAACGTTATAAGTTTATAAGAGCAATATTTAAAATTTGTCCCTATTTTTGGTCATTTACCCCCCCCCCCCCCTCCACACACACATTATTTTAGGCTTTGTCCAGATGTCTTGCTCTAAAAGGTTGAGAGGTTTGGGTCAGATTGCTTCCCTCCTTTAATGTTGGGCAAGTTGCTGTTGACCATTCACTCCTACACTCACTGCCTCAGCAATTTTAACACCTGAGCTAAACTACGTCAGTTATTTTTATGTATGCATTTTATTTTGTTAACTGGATCAGTTCCACTGAGCCAAAGTGCTCTTCACATAGCCAGGTAGCGTCATTGAGGGCAAGGCCCTCAGAAAAGTAGGCAACATGCCCTTCACTGTAATCTGTTGCATTCTACCCATTGGAGACATTGTAGTCAGATGCAGTGGGTATAACTAAGGCTTTAAAAGAAACCCTAATTTCATGTGATGAATAACCGCACTAAATGGAATTATAGGGTTCACAACTATGGGTGATTGAATGGGAGAGTTAGTTGAAGTGGAAGGGAAGCTTGATAGTCAAGAGGCCTGAAAGAGAAAAGAGGGCATGCCTAGTACCACAAAAAACAACAGAAGTTAAACACAATCATTAGTGATAACTATTTTACATTTAGAAATGTAAAATCTTAACATCCAGAATTCCTATATAACAATGAATTTAAGACTAAATACTTCACCATTTTAATAGTAGAAAAATACAACAGCAGAGTTTATCATTGTATGGCACTGTATGATGGAAGTAAGTTAGGGTTTGAATCCCTAGGCTTCCATTTGCCTATTGTTTGACTCTGAGCAAGTCACTCAACCAGAAAGTGCTCAGAATCACCCTTGGAAAGAGGCTTATGTGTAGTGGGTTTGCTGAGTTAACCAATGAATTTAAAAAAGTTTTAAAGTAAGACATATAATGTTAAGCATTTAAACAATATTTTCTTAAAAATGTGCAACAGATAAAAGGAACCTTAAAGACCATTTAAAGTTGGCAACATAGCAGTTAGAGTAGATAGCAAAAAAGGCTGAGTGCTAGTGAATAGTCACAATGTAACAAGCATCTGTTGCTGAAAGTGAGGAAGATAAACAGATGTCTAACTTTATAAAATGGTACATCAGATTTCCAAAAACAGAGTGCAGCCTGCATCTAAATCGGGGGGGGGGGGGGGGATACACACATGAGTCCCCATCAGTTAATCGAGTAAACTTGAAATTCATATGGTTAAGACCACATGATCGAGTTTTTGAAACTTGAAGCTTTTGAATGGAGATTGTACTACATTGTGGATCAGGAAATTTACCCTTTTCATCACTGTAGTGCAATCACAGAGTCGGTATATATAATTTTCAGGGGGTGTGGGGGCTGCAGAGGGGCCTGCCCCTGTAATAAAGGTAGATTTTTGTGGGGTTTTTTTGATGTTCAAGTTTTCAGAAACTCGATCATGTGGTCTCGACTATATGAAATTAGAGTTTCTGAAAACTCGATCATCTGATATAGACCCCCCACACACACACACACACACACACACACACATATATATATATATATATATATGTGTGTGTGTGTGTGTGTGTGTGTGTGTGTGTGTGTGTGTGTGTGTGTGTGTGTGTGTGTGTGTGTGTGTGTGTGTGTGTGTGTGTGTGTGTGTGGAGAGAGAGAGAAAGAGACATGGAAGAGTGGATGCATTAGAGAATTAAACTAATTCATTTAGCTCATACAAAAATATAAAAGGAAGGGTAAAATACCAAACATTATACTTAAAAAGGATGAGGGGCATAGAGACCTCAGTAGCCATGAAAGGGTCTTGCTGTCCAAGGGTGAGAAGGGCAACAGTCACACACAGAATGTGGAACTACAGAAAGGCAGACTATGTTAAGGAAGTGGGAACTTAATGAGAATGAAATGGGAGACTGTTGACAAGTACAAGAGATCAGGGAAAAATAAAAAACACATGGAGAAGAAAAGGGAAACAAAGTTCTACAGGGATCTTAAGGAGGCACTCCACACAAAGGAAAGGCATTGTATGAGTTACAGTAGAGAACAGAGAAGATGAGAATAGGCAAGCATATGACAAAGCTAGACGAAGTGCACAAAGGCAGTACGAATGTAAAAGACAAAGCTGGAGAAGGATCTCCCAGAAGAAATGAAGAGCAGGAGGAACTACGGCAGTTGAAGATAGAGCTGCAGAGTACAGTCGAGATAGGGAAAGCATATAGGGAGGGAAGCAAGTTAATTATCTACACATTCTTTGTTTCCATGCAGCAAAGAGAGAGAGAATGAGGAGTGCAGGCTTAGAAGGATGAAAGGAGGAAAGATGGAGAGCATCTGGCAGGCTGTAACATACTAAAGGAGTTTGAGTTTTTGCTGGAATCCTATCTTGAATCTGCCTGTCTACTTTTATATTACAAAAACATAGTGCAAGCATGAAATGATCTCATGTTTTAAGCTTTTATCTTTGTCATTATTTTAAGAGGAAATGACTAATATAAGCACAGCATGTGCCTGCTCCATATTTCTATTAATGACCTAAGCACTTCCTCCGGTGATCAGGGAAAAAGTTATTTTAATGAGCTTCTTATTTCCTTTCTAATGGTATTTTGTACGTACTGCATCCTGTACTGCTCCACCCATCCATTGTAAGTGATGATGTCAGAAGTATGTGACTTTTTTTTTCTTAAGCTGGATTGCCATTGCTGCTTCCTGTTCTGCCACAGATGACATTAGAAACTGCTGGTTGTAATAAAAGTAGGCTTAATTACTACAAAGCACAAACTGCATGGCCTTGTCTCTGGCTCTGTGGTGCACTGATATGGGCAGTATTATGTACAGTAACACAAAAATACATACATTTGGTGAACAGGTAAAGAAATGATATCAAATCAGCAGCATATCTGGGCATACACTATAACACTACAAATTACACAAATAATGCCCCTTCCAGAATTGTTTTTATGTAATCAATGGTGCACTAAATGACTGCAGAATACATAATGACTCTAGTTTTGCAAGTCTCACAGTTAACATCACAGTTAAAACTGATAAAATGTACTGAAGAATGTAATTAGATAAAATGTGATTATATAACTTTTTTCGATGACTTCTGATAAGATGAAGTGATCGACAAGTCGTTTGACACATCCGTTTCAATGGCTACCATAATTTGATTAGAAGCTCTAAGCCCATAGCCTCCCAGATACAGCCCTTTTTGTTATGTCTTCCTCCACCTGCGCAACAGCAAGCTGGCCACAACAAAACCACTACTCAGGCCTCCTAAAATGGGCAAGCTGTAAGCCACATACTTTCCATCCCCCACCTGGCTCAGCTAGAATCTCAAGCACTGCTTGAATTCCAGAAGTCTGAATTGCTGTTAGGGTTTTGCCACTCTGTGCCATATATATATCTGAGATTATTTTCATTATTTGTCTTCATTTATTTGCTAATTAGACAAGCTCTCCAATCCCAAGTGCCTTCTTTCAGAAGCAGTCTGAGGACCCTATCTCTTAAATAATTTCCTGACATTCTGAAAGTTATTTTTAATTTTTTTTTTATTTATTAGCATTTGTTTACCATGAAAGTTAGGTCCCTTTTCAGTAGAGGCCCAGGAAGAAAAGCTCTTCAGTTAACAAATCATACAAGTTGCCACGCAATACAATACAGCAAATGTTAACTATTACATGTAAAAAATGGAAACTAAGAAGAGACAGAACCTGGAAATCAATATATTCCACAAAATAACATTTCAGTTTTACTGTAGTAATGATAAACTAGAAACAGAGAGTAAAGGACTTAAACTAAGTACTGCATTATCTACTCAGTCTTATCAATCTTTACTAAAAATGACAGACCAAATACAGTGGATTTGCAAAGTGCTGAACTACAGGTAAAAAATGTAAAAATAAAGACTCTAAGAAAAATATACTAAAGTAAGGTGCAGCGTATATACAGGTTAGAAACATTTCATAGCCATGTTTGTATATTGTTGCTGTTGTCTTTCGGCTTTTCCCGGTTAGGGGTCGCCATAGCGGACCTCCGGTCTGTTAATGATTGGCAGTAGATTTTGATGAACGCCAAGGTGCCAGCTTGACGTTCAACCTTCAACAAAGGCACGCCCATTTATGCATGTCTTTCGAATTCCCACCCAACCATGGGGAGGACATGCAGACTCCACACAGAAGGCACTCCCCGCACTCCAGCCAAGAATCAAATGGGAGAACCTCTTGCTGTGAGGCAACAACGCTACCGATGCACCACTGTGGCATTACCATACCATGTTTGTATAGTTTTTCATTAACCTTAGTCCATACTAGCTAGTAAAGTATGTATCACTACTTGATCTATTTGATTCATTTTGCTGACATTTATGCAGTATATTACCTGTAGTGCATCTATTGTATGTGTGTGCACTGCAGTTTTGTATCCATTGCTACTAAATGCTGATCGAGTGTAATAAACATAATAATAACTGTCAAGACAAAATACACCTTAAAGTAGTGCTTACAGTAAACATCAGAATTGTTTTAACATGTCACACTGGTACTTCTTCTGATTATACAGATTCATGGGTAAATACTAGGCTAACTGCCCTGAAGGGCCAATTTAAGCCTAGTCAATAACCTGAGGTCAAAATCAAACCCTGTACCTTGTGTCTATGACATAAAGAACATAACAATTATGTCAAACGAGTCAGATAGCGTTTCCTTTTTTCTGAGAGTAAGAGCACGCTGAAGTACAACAGCTAAATAGACAAGTAGCAACAAATTAGACTTAAGGTTCATACTTTTAGCAACTGACCAGTTCTTTTGATTTTATTACTCCATTAACCCCATCCATCACCTACAAGACTTTAAGCTCCTTGCTTTGTTGCATTTTCACAGTCTCTCTACTCATAGCTTTTAGCTCTTTGTTCAAGAATTCTGGACAAACCAAAGATAATGGGTGGACAAATGTCCAAAATAAGTGACATTTTTTTAATATTAATGTAGTTCACTTAAAACTGTTAATAGAATAACAGTTTTTGCATGAAAATGCATTTTTGAACAATAAGCAGTATGGAATTCTAATGTGTGGCATTACTGAATGCCAAAGACTTAACAAAACATTATTGAGGGACAAGGAAAACATACAAGCCAAAATTGACGGTCTGCAAAATCATGGACAATTGAGAGGTATGTTTACTTGTCTAATCTGGGGTAAACATTCCAGGTGGTTCTTATACCTACCCAGAGAATACACCTTTATCAGTTGTGAAATTAGCCTGGTTGGGCAGTGAGGATCAGAGGGAGAACAACTGTAGGCTTCCACCAATGAGGACTCCTGGTCACAGTCTTGATCTGTCTCCTAGGGTGTGACTCCAAACATAAGAAAGGAGCTTAGCAAAGCTTTGTTATGCATCTCATAATGTTATTAAGCTTGAGTCTCATGCTACAATATTAAGAGCAGATGCAGGGGACTATCCAAAACATTTTCACAGCTTTAAAATGTTTAATACACTTCACTGACAAACAAAAAAATGTGGGAAGGCAAAGTATATAACAGCTTTAAAAGCTGTTCATTCATAAAAAGGACACAGATTCTAGCCATTGTTTTTGTGGTGGCACTAACTGATTAATAGATTCCAAAGTGTTTTTACCCAGTTTTTCTATGTAACTAGTTATATACTGTGGCAGCTAAAGCTCTACCTACTACAAAGTATGACTGGGTCTGGCCAATCATAACTCACTTATTATATGTTCTCATAATGAATATCCTGACATCTAAGTCTTGTGCACATAAGTTGATTCTCTGAGAAATGTTTGATGCTCCGAGACTCATTAGTGTGAGTCCTTGATTAGTGAGACTGGATAAGTAAAAATGCAGACTTACACATATTAAGTCAGAAATTGCTGTTTCTTGCAGTATTCCCTTTTCTCTGAGGTATGGTGATCTCAGGGTCGTTTTATATACACTCAAGAGGTATGGGGGGGCTTGACCCCCACATGAGGGGTGCAGTTAGGCTTGCCATCTACAAAAAAAAAAAACTTTAAAGAAAAACATTTGCTGTTCTCCTTTTTTTTTTTTTATAATCAATTATAATTTTATGAGTGTCAAATTTACAATAGAGGAACATTGGTTTATGGTAATTAGGGAAAGATGGCCATGTAAAGAGATAATGGTATAGTTGGAGGACCCTGGATCATTGCCCAGATTAGGACCTCATTTGTCCAAGATCCAGCTTTGGGCTAGGGCGTCTCATGAATTGTTGCCCTCTGTCTCAATTCAGAGCCACTCTCCTAATGTCTTTGACAGCCATGTCTGACTGCTGCAGGTCTCCTCTCATGCAAGCCTTCCCTTGTCTTGACATGCTTGTCCTCTCTTGCCTTCTTTCTGTCTCTCCTAAATCAGATTTTTCAAATTGTCTTCTCTTTTCTGCACATGTAACTGAACCACTGTAGTCTGTTCTCCTTTACCTGTGCAGTTGGAGCTACTTTGGCTTCTGCTCTGATGTCCTTACTTCTTCATCTGTCCCACAGTATTGACCTTACTATGCATATCAGGTACTTTATTTCCATCACCTCAAGCTTCTTCAGTTGCTCTGCCCTTACCCCCTGGTTTCTGTGTCATACAGATGCACTGGATGTATTACTGTTAAGTATATTTTATACCTCATCTGCTTTGGCCTTCTTTGTGCTTTGTGCCAGATGGCTGTAGAACCTCTGACTCTAGCTTTGATCCTCTCATTCAGACATGTCTTTTCCCAACCATACCTTCCAGATACTTGAAGCTGTTAACCAGTTCCAATATTTTCCTTCTACTTTGACATTCAGCTTCTTCTGATATCACCCATATGCTGCCACGACCACTGTCTTATCTGTACTCATTTTCATCCCATGTGCCTTCAGTTTTCATTCCAGTCATCCGTCATTTGTTGAAGTTACTGTTCAGTGTCTGGTTGTAGTGCCACATCAACTGCATATAGTAACATTGTTGATATGTCAGTAAAACAGAACTTAACAACTACAGACTACACTGCAGTGTACCATTCTCTGATGTAGAGAAAGATAAGCCTACAGTTTTGTGGTGTTTTTAAAACTTTGTGAACCCAGTAAAAGCTTGCTGCTTATTTATTTATTTGGTCTGGGAATATTATGCTCACCAAGCTTAAATGAAATTTTTAACACTGAATTCTTCTTTTCAAACTGATTTTAACATTATTATTATGCTAATTTATGGGATTCATTTTAAAAGTGCATAATATTAAATACATGTGTACGAGTTCAGAATGTTGTCAGCTACTAAGGATGTTTTAATTTCATAAAATGTGTTTCAAAGTACATTATGTATAATTTAGTTGTGTTAACTGTACACCAATACTTAAGAGAGTGTCTTAACCTATTGAGATAATAAGGTGCACATGATGCCATACTTTAATAAGACAGAAGGGACTTTATCCTAAGACATCTTTGCAACTACAGTACATAAGTAATATATTATAAATTAACAATCTAATCATATTAAATTTTTAGGTGACATGTCAGTTAAGAAACTTGAAAATTGTTTCTCATAGTAGATCACATCCTATTGTTATAGGAGGAATAAATGACATCCAGTTGTGCTTGCTAATGATACCCGAGTTTGTGGTTAGACTATGGATAGCCATATGAGGAACTAATTTAAGGTCAAGTGCTTCATTTTATTTGCTGTTTTTTTTTTCCCCTGCAGGAAAGCTGAGTGGCAACTAACTAAACTTCTCAGTTCAAGTGCTTCATTTTATTTGCTGTTTCTTCCTGCAGGAAAGCTGAGTGGCATGTAACTAAACTTCTCAGTTTATAAATAACAGCATACTAAATCTTGAAACAATAGAAGTTGTCTCATAAGAAAAGATATGTAAAATAATTGTGTGTCACTCCAGAGCTGCACAATATTCAAAATGAAGCCTACAAAACTGTATATAATTAGCGTATCGCAAAGTAGAATGAGATCTATTTATTTTTGTTGTGTTGGTTGGCCCTAAATGGCCTATGGCCCATTCTCATGGGTTACCCAAAATTGAGATGTGACTTAGACAGTGGGGAAAGTCCATTAATCTTGACCTGGACGGTGTTAATGAAAACACTTCCAGGAGGGAGTTTGTTTTGTTGCAATGGAAGTGGATGATGAAGGGATAGTATATTTTGCTTTAGTCATGTAAGTTTCTGGGAGTGGTTCATCCAGTCAAGAGCAAAAATATTTAGATGAAGTATTAGAACTAGATTCTGGAGTTTGAAGCTGCTATGGTTTAAAATTATGGATGTGCTTTGTTAGCACTTAGTTTTGAAAAAATCTAGTATTTGAAGAGAAAAAAGTGCTCAACTTTCTGCAATAAATATTTTAGAGTCTGTGTCCTGTGGAGGTTTTTAATGAAGCTTTTATTCACTTTGTTGTTTCTCTGCTTTAAGACCTTGTCCAAGAGCTTTTTTTTTGTGCTTAACATGTGGAAAGTAGTATTTAAGGATATTTCAAACTCTAAGAACATGGTACAGCAGTTCTTTGGAATGGACTGTTAAGTTTTGGACAATGAGTTAAATGTGAATGTCCAAAAAGTGAAATATATTCAAAGGAAAAGATACACAAGGATAGTGAGTATGGGGCTTGGGAGTTGCCATGAAAAATTGCCAGGTAGGGAACAAATGTTTTAAAATGCATAGCAGAAAGGCTAAGTTAACTACAAGAGTGTAAAGGGGAAATTACTTGGAGGCATGTATCTTTGGCCAAAGATTTTTTTTAACTAAAATTAGTGAAGAACTATGGAACTGATTATACATATCAAAAATGAAAATATTAGAGGTTGAGGATATTATAAAGAAATTATGATAGATGAAAAGTGTGATATGTATGTATTGTTTATTTTTTGTAAATTTGGGTTGAGAGATGTGCCCATAAATACAGTATATAGTCAAAAATATTTTTCACAGCATGATCAAACCATCCAAAAATGATGTGCCTTCTAAGAACCAATTTCAATTTATATCTAGAAAACAAGTATTGCAAAAAAATAAATAAAACACAAGTGTTAAAGCACTTTTGTTCTACTCTGTTAAGAACTTCATCAGAACTACATACACTGTCTCCATTTTTGTTTAAATAACTAGTGTAATAATATGACAAATCAAAACCTTCACAAGCTATTATTATATATAGTCACTTCAAAAAAAAATCCTAAAATATCAGAAATTACTGGCTAAAATTCAAATCATAAAAATAAAATATATATATATAAAAAATCGTAACATTAAAATACAACCATGGTTAAAAAAACCCAATTAATGAGTAGTGAATTATAGACAATAAGTTGCAAGTTTAATGCCTTTATTTGTAAGACACTGTTAACATGAATATGTTCATTTAACCTGGGGTCTGACAGGCATTTAATAACAACTGACAATGCAGTTCATGGTATTCCCGACCTTTCTTCCATCTTCTACCTTTGTCAGAAATGTTCACCTTTTCTGAAATAAAAAGCAAGAATAAGTTAGTATGCATCTTTGAATGCTTCCTTAGGTCGTTGTTTTTTTTTTGTTCCCCCATTTTTATTCCACAGGTGTGTTCATAAGTCCTAGTCTGTAATGTAAGCTTAGTCTTTCTTATGTAAAATGCAGTGCACGTAAGGCAAGATGCAAGGTAAACTACCCTTTCTGTTGTACAGTTGTATCTACCCCTGCAAAATACATTTCTGAATAGGAGGGGAATGGTGATGTTTATACTGTCATAAATAACCCTATATCATGACCATGCCCTACATTTGTACATTCCCCTGATTTTGTTCTTATTTCCTGTCACTTCACTGATCCCTTTTTTCCAATAACCCTTTAACATTTGTACTGATTTTAAAGACAGAAGTAGTGGCTTCAACTAGTTTTTGAGTTAGACCAGTCAGACCAAACACCCCAACCAATTTTTGCAAAAAACTCTTCTTCACCTCCCCTGCACTGTGGCTAAATGTGAGCATCACTGCAACAGATCACTGACTGTTCTAAGTGTTGTTTAATACCCCAAACTTGGAAGACTGTGAATAGTTTAAAATAGGTTTGTAATTGGTTGTTCTTCCTGAGACCACTTCAACGGCTATGTTATTCACTAATTCAACAGGGTAACCATTTTCCAAAAATATTATTTTAAGTTTATCTAGCTCTAACAAGAACTGACTATTATCAGATATCAACCTGGAGAGCCACACCCTTTGCCTTTTATCAAATTCTTTTTCTGCCACAAAGGGTGGTTACTTGAGTAATGCAGGCAACCATTGGAAAAAATTGGCTTCCTAAAAATGTCTGATTCTCATCTACTGCATGCTGTGTTTTATGAAATTGTGACATCCAAATAACTAACCTTGTTACTCCTGTCACATATAAAAGAAAGTCTACACTGTTATTAAAGTACCTAAAAATCTCATTATAGATAGCAGAAGAATCTGGCCACAGAATAAAAATATCATCCAAAAATTTTAGATAAAGAATAATACTGGGCCAAAATTCACTGTCAAAGATAAAGTACCACATTACAATGCTGGCAAACACAGATGCACAGGAGGCTCTCATGGCCACCCCTTTTATTTGTAGTATATATTTGTCTTCAAAGTGTACATAATTGTGTTTTAACACTGAGTCCATGCACTTGTAAATAATCAAAATGTCTCCACTTGAAAGAGACACATCACTACTGACAGCCTGGTAAAACTAATCCATTATAACCACATGGGGAATTACCAAAACAGATCTTTCACATCTATGTTGACAAATGTAAGTTCTCACAGTATGTGGTGTTGGATGATTTCAGTAAAAAATGCTATGAATCCCTTAGCACATGTGGTTTGTCTTTAAAAACATGTTTTAATTTGCTGTCGACCAACCGAGCCAAAGGCTCAATTGTGGATCTTGCAGAAGTCTCTATTGGATTCACTGTGGATCATTCTGGTCCTTGTGTGTGTTTTAGAGATTCCAAAATGGCTGTTATGACTAGCTAGTCAACATTGAATAAACTTGACCAAATCAGGAGAGAATTCAAATCTACGTACAATTAATTTAACCAGGAGTCATTTCTACTAAAAGCATAATTCATTTAATTTCTGGAAGTCAGTCTAAAATAAGTACCATCATAGAGATAGCCAAGCATTTTACCAGAGTAGTCATGATTGTTCATCACCCCCCCCCTCATTGTCTGGGTTCATGATTTGAATGTATCTATCTCTGGATAAAGAACCCAACAATCTTCTTTCTTCAGCTGTTACATTAAAAAAAGGCTTCTAATTGTTAGTGTGCAGTCGACTGATGTTGGTTTCATATAATCTCTCATATGTAGATGTAGTAGATGCAATGGGTGAATTAAATTTGCTTGATCTCTTTAAAATTCTCTTATCATGATGGTTGTCATCACCTCTGCAAAGCAATTTTAAATTCAAAGTCATGTTACAAAGTTTTAACTGCATTAATGTGTTCACTAGATTCAGCCCACATGAGGAAACAAAGATAAAACTTCTTAAAAAATAAACTTAATTATTGTCAATTTTCAAATTACTGTAATTATAATTTCTCAAGATGTTGACTTCAATGATGCTACCTGATGCAGTTGCAGCATTTACCACCAGCGTTTTTGCTGTTGATGAAGTGTGTGGTATCTCAAATTCCTGCTCCTGCCTTTGCCTCTCCCCCTGTTTCTTTTGGAATATGATTTCCTAAGGTAATAACCATTGTCGTCTCAGGCCTCTTCCCCAGTGTTGAATGCAATATTGGTCTGGGGCTTCTGTGCTATTCTTTTGGACCTCTACAATTTGGTTCTAAAAATACATTTTCAGAGATATCACCCTCTTCATCATATTCCTCAGTGGTTGCATCTTCTCTCTCCCAAGGTACCTCATCAGTTGACACTGGTTTGTTGGTCAAGATACTTGTTGGATCAGGGTATGATTTTTTCCTTTTATAGTGCTCCCTGTCATGTGTCAATTTTTTTTTCTTTTCTCTTCCTTATAGCGGCACATTTACTGTTGACAGTGTTTAAAATTTACTAAAATTAATTTTCAATGGTAGGGGAAAAAGGTCACTGGTAATTTAATTTTGTAACTTCTCAATATCAGTGTTAATTTTGCCAACTATCTGATTAAAATAACCATAAGCTCCATTCCAGTTTTGTCAAACAA
>NC_056743.1:251037526-251120026 GCF_019279795.1 Protopterus annectens
GGCTACTGTGCAAAAAGTAGTTTGGTGCCTTGGAAAATCCATAGCATACTTCCCTAGCCTCTTAAGCCAGCAAGTCAAAATCTACTGCCAATCATTAGCGGACCGGAGTTCCGCTGTGGTGACTCCTATCTGGGAAAAGCCGAAAGAAACTTCCCTAGCCTCTTACCCTTGCATACTATATAACTACTCCAAAAGATACTGGCATTGATGTAGACTGGATACCAGCTCTAACCCTGAATATAAAAGTTGGCTTTGACCACTAGTTTTTACCTTTTCCTACTGGTTCCTCTAGTGATGAGATTGCTAATCAACCCCAGTGGAACTAAGTCACATTTAGGGCTTTATCCTTCTACATGAAGGAAGCAGCTAAAGTGATTATTCTGATTATATGTTTTTCCTTTTTTATTGGAATTACACAACTATTATCAGAAAACAGTTTTTAGCGTTGAAATTTGAAATAATATGGGAACTACACTCTCTTGCAATGTATATGAATGGTTTAAGCTAGTGTGTTAAAAGGAGAAAGACACACCATGCAATACTTTTCTAAGCATAAAGTGAGTATCAGCTGCAGGCAAAAAATCTATACAAGGCAGGAATAAATGGTAACACTGAATAAATGTATAAAAATGGTTTATATTTTGTATGACTATTGATCTTCTGCACATTTGGAGTTAGTATTATAGTAAGAAATGATACAGCTGAGGTATTTTAATCACTAAAAGGACAGACATTGCTGGTGGAAATAAAATATTTATATAAAACTTACACAAATGGCTATGTTCATGCCTCATTAAAAATGTTCAAGATCTTTTTTTACTAATATCAAACAGGTCAATCAAAACTCCAAACAAACATAATAATTTCATAATGTAAGACTTCAATGTTATTTTGCATATGGAATTGGATAAGCAAACCAAGCAGCCGCACACTTCATATTGTAATGAACATGCAAGGCTTTAAACCGTAGAAATATAAATAACCTTTACATACAAGCTGGGATAGTAAAACTGTAGACATAAAAAAAGCAGGTCTAGGACACATGCTTGACTAGCATGTGTCCGAATCACAAAACATCGAACACACATACATGAAAGCGCTTAACATCGGAAAGCGCTTCCGATTATGTGTAGTCAACAAAAACAAAAAATCTACGTTTCTTGCACCCCCACACCCCCCTACTTTATTATTCTCACTCCGAGATTGCACTACAGTGGGGAAAAGGGAATTTTCCCTTACCTGCACTGTAGTCTGATCTACGAAACAGGCACACATACACGGAAGCACTTACCGATGTTAAGCGCTTTCGTGTATGTGTGTTCGATATTTTGTGATTCGGACATATGCTAGTTGAGCATGTGTCCGCATCTCAAAAAACGCATATCCATAGTGATTTAAAATAAAAACAGATTTTTATTATTGACTATGCTTTCTTTCACACATTAGAAATGCATCCATTGCCATTCACTTGCTCCAAATATACAACTTTAATAAATGAATTACTGTTCAAGTTAAAAACTTTCTGATTTACAGAGATAGGAGAACAGAAAAATACTGGGCTAACATTTTGCACCTGTCACTGACTATTAGGATGCTATCAGAATTTATATTCTGTGTAAGATGAAAATATCTGCAAGTCTATCAACGATAAAAAGTTAACTAATAACTTTTGAGTTTAAACTAGGCAATACATATTAGTGAAGGCTGATAATGCATGAGCACAAGGTCTCAGGCCATGACAATATACTAACAATATTAAGGTTTTGGAGACAGTCTTGTCAATGATTTGTAAATACTTATGTGTGACATCTGTTGCTTCAGTTATATAGCTTTACCACACTGGGACGTTTGTTGTAGTCTAAAATAAGAGCTTGTCAAAGGATACAAACTAAATCACTTTTTCTTAAATGTTTTGCCAGATTAATTTAATGTGCACCAACTTGCAAGAAGTAAATTATTCATAATACAAATTTAGTAAGAAACATCATTTATAATACATAGGTGTGTCTTGTTATTTATACTGGAAAAATTCTCAGGTGTCTTATAACATTATCATTACAAAAATGTTCACATTATTGCTGTTGAGCAACATCATTACTAATAAATACATTTATCATATTAATAATAATTATACTGGGAAATTATACTGGAAAATCCCAGCTGTCTTATAAGTTGGTCATTGATTTGCAGCATTTCTGTTGATGGCTGCTTTTACGGGCTTGTGGTACTAAGTCAGAACACAAGTTTCAATTTCCTTTGTAGTTTTGACTTTTTGTCAAACATATAAACATAGTTATATAAGCTTTCTATTTGCAGCTCAGTATAATATTCATAATGTCATGGAGAAGAAGCCTTGCAAAGAGTACTGTTGCCATGAAAAAGTTATCAGTAACTGTTCTATAGTTAGAAGCTGAGATTTCTTGGTACTAATTATGTATCTCATAATTTTATTAGCCTCATGGTTTATTTGGAATAAGATGGCTAGAGAATAAGGGGACTCATAAAGATTCCGACAAGGTATACACTAAGTAACCTTTCTGTATGACTAGACAGCAAAAATCACTCTGGGAGGGCTGCACAATAGTGTGCCATAGTCTACAGTGAATACATGAGCAAGAAATGGATCTATCCAAAGCTCTCCAGGTTTACCTTGAACCTTGACAAAGTTACTGACTGATGATCAAAAAAGGATATAAGATCTATATTTTATTAAATCATATCTGAACCATATTTGTTTGCCTGTTTGTTCCATTTGCTGATTAAGTTTGATCATTACAGAATCCATGAGAACTGGTCTCATCTGATATTTTAACAGGATGGTCAAAGCAATCAGAGTAACCCTGATAATATCATCATGCCTGGTCTGGTCTAAGCAAAGGCAAAACTAAAGTTGGGGAGTCCCCAGACATTACTATTTATGTGACGTGGGTGCCACTTGAATATGCAATCCTTGCTCAGACTTCCAGACCACATTTAAACGTCCCCCAGATTTTATTCTTTATTTACTTACCTAGTATGCCCACCATAAACAATTTTCCCATTTCAGGAGCAACCTCTGAGCACAGTTTGATTAAGCAACTTCACACAGTATCGCACAGAACTGCAGACTAGGCAAATGGAGATGACATGAATTAAACCCTGTACTCTTGATTACATGAAGCAGCTTTTTAAGATATCAGAGCCTTAATACTCTGATTTTATGTGCCAAACTAAAATAAACACTCCTTGTTAAGGAACTGAATTGTCTCTCACATGACAGGCAGGAATATTAACCACTACACTATTAAAGACCTGGAAAATGCACTAAGCTTTCTTAGAGCTCCCCAAAACATTAATGCTAGCTCTGATTACAGTCTTGAAATATTATTGAAACCACATATTTCTGTAAAAATGAGCAATGGAGTAATGTATTAATCAGAGCTTTACTGTGACTGAACTTCAGATTTACTACTATTTTTCAGAAACTCAATGAATGAGATTCATATTACTGCAAAAATGACTATTTTTCCATTACAAAATGCTCACAAAGGATGTTTCCTTATTTACAGAATTAAGTCTCAGTGATATAAAAACTTTAAACATAGTTTTTGTTTGCCTTTATATAACAACATTTGGTTACAATTGTATTTTTGTGACATGTAAACGAAAGTTAGAAAAAAAAATTTAAACTAAATTTTCAGAATGTACAGTTCTATGCACTTCATTTTAATAGCAGAGTATGACTGCCCAAACTGGGAAGCCTATGCAAAAATCTGGTCAGATGGTAACTCTAACCAAATAAGAGGTTATGAAAGATAGACATAAGCTATGCCACTTATTTTCCCAACAGTTGCTGTTACAGAATTTATTATTTATTTATGCTGTGGCACTGACCCAAGGTAGACTACACCAACTTATAGTCTTGTTTCCTTACCAGCTTGTTGAGGGTTTCAACCCACTCTGTTTACCCTCGCTTTGCTCGCACTCATTCTACTCCCCTACCCTTCCCCCATATTCGTCCACCCCCACTTACTTTAAATTTATACTCTGTCCCTAATTTGCCCCTCCCCTACCCTCCCCACTTTCTCCCAACATCCAATAACACTCTATTCAATCTCCCACCTATCCACTACTCCTCCCTCTACAGCCCCTAACAACTGTAACAATACTCAACATTCCTCTCCACCTTTATCCACCCACACCACTACACACCACCTTTAGAAACTACAAACATTATCGCTTCACTTCTATACTCTGTTGAAGCTATTACATTTCCCACTTTCCTGTTTCCCCACCGCAGCCCTCATAATTAAAACTACAGACTCTCACCTCTCTACTACCCAACACTCATTGTCCCACCCACACAAGCGCATTTCACAATTTCTCTTCTCATTCTCTCTCCAAAACACTCCTCCTCCCAATTATACATCCCTCTTCTAACAGGCTGCTCAACTTTGTCTTCATGTCTATATGTTCTTCTACTATCCAACCTCACCTCTTATCATACTACAATAACTCCCATTTCCCCTTCTCCTACTTCTATTCACTCTGATACACATCTACCAACTCTCCACACCTTCATCATATCACCATCACTATTTAGCACCTCAGATCCAATCGTACTCAAAACCATATCTTTCCTCCTCTCTACACACCCCCTAAAAACTAAACCTAAATATCACCACTGCTGTCTTAAGCTTCCTACGCATCTATTCACTACCACAAGCATGCTCCTATCAGGAGATATACACCCAAACACAGGCCCCCTCTCCCATCCCTCTCCCATGACTCTCCTATAAGCCTGTCTTCACAACGTCCTCACCCTCACCTCAACACTTCATCCAGTTGCTTAACCTTGTTCTCACTAAATATGCACAGCATTCTTAATAAAGTCACTGAATTTGATGCCTTGATGGCCCACTACTTTCCTGACACAATAAGTCTTACAGAAACTTTTCTCAAACTCCACATCTCAGATAATGAACTTCTGCCCCGTGGATATAACATTTTCTGATTAGACATAGTCCATAAAAAGGAGGAGGTGTAGCCATAATTTATTCTGACTAAATGAACTTGTTTCCTTTGTCCAGTCCATTCCCCAACTTTCTTACCCTGCAGAAATCTTACTAGTCAACTGCAAACTTAATAATTACAAAAAAAAAACAATTGCTACAATATACAATCCCCCAGGTAACAACATCCCCATCTTGGAACAAATGATCTCCTAGATCGCCTACAACATATCCAGTGAAACTATATTACTAGGTGATGTCAACATTGGTTGTCTATTCCTAACCTCCAACTCCCCTAATACTAGTAATAATCTTCATGGCTTCACCCAACTTATCACTATCCCTACACAGACCAGAAAACCAACCACCTCCAGCTCCATCCTTGGCTGCATCATGGTATCCACTTCTGACCTATACCACCACCCTAAAAAACTACCCGATTCAATAAGAGACAACTCTCCAATTTCTATCCAAAGATACTCCTTTAAAAAAAAATCAGGCCCCCTCAAATACATATACTGTTTCAGTCCCTCTAATTTCAACCCTGATGTACTTAACTCCAGAGTCTCCTCCATCAACTGGTCCTTCCTCACACACTTACCCTGCGACGATGTCATACACAAATGTAACCACATTTTTCTTGATATCCTTAACTCCCTTTCTCCCCATAGGAAAATTAGAGTAAAATCTGTCTTTGCACCCTGGCTGTCACAATCCACCTGCTCACTTATGCTCAAGAGGGACAATGTCTGGAAAAACTGGCTAAAAACAAAATCACCCACCCATCACCAAGCCTACAAAGAGCTTCAAAATCTCACCAAAAACATGTCAACAATGACAAGAAACAGTTCTACCTTAAGCCTCAGACAAGCCATCATAGCAACCCTAAGAAATTCTAGAACACTAACAATAAGAACCTTCATCCTGGTAACCCCTCTATTCCTAACCCTTGTCCCAATACTCCCCAAGAAAATGCCACTATACTAAGCTCCTACTTCATCATTCTATCAGTAAATTAACTCAAAATAGCAACATATCTAACCTCACACATCCCCTAAATCCAACAATCAGATTACTTTCTCACTCAAACCTGTTCCCACTAGCTATATAAAAACACTGCTTTGCAAATTAAAGCTATGCTCTCCCTCTGTGGATAATCTCCCTCCTCTCTTCTTAAGCTTGCCAATGACTCTATAGCCTACCCTATCTCTATCCTTATTAACAGATCTATTTGTGAATCTACTGTTCCCTCTATCTGGAATCAATTCTATACTATACTTATCCACAAAGGAGGGCACTCCACAGAACTCTCAAACTACTGGCTTATAACCATCTTGTCTGCCCTCTCTACAATACTGGAAAAATGTGTACACAGGCAGCTTGTGGATTATCTTTTGTTACAAAATCTACTCACTTAAACCCAACATGGTTTCCACCCTAATCACAGCACAACTACTGCATTAATTTCCTTCTCACAAACTATTTCTCAAGCCAGAGACAATAACAAACTTGTTTCCTGTGTCTTCCTAGACCTCTCCAAAGCATTCAATACTGTCTCTCACCCTAAAAGACTTTACAAATTGACTGACCTCAGTCTCTCTAATACTACTATTTAATGCTTCTCTAGCTACCCAACAAACAGACTGCAGTCCATAAAATGGCTCTCGTCCTTCTCTCCCTATCAAAATAGGAGTTCCTCAAGGCTCCGCATCTTCACTAACTGCCTCCACACTTCCTATTTTCACCCTTCTCTTATACAATATGCAGATGATTCCACAATCGTCTTCAGCTCTGACAATCTCTCTGACCTTCATAGCTTAACCCAAACCTCTTTCAACTTTGTCGAAAACTGGATTACCAATAATCAACTCATACTCAATCCCAAAAGAAACAAACTTCTCTTATTTCTCCTAAAATCCCTTACTCACCTTTAACATACTTTTGCAATTACATCTCTTAACAGCACCATCATTAATGTTGAAACACAAACCAAGCTCCTGGATCATTGATGATCAACTCAAATGTAACCAACACATCCACTATTACATAAAAAAGACAGACTGGAAAACGTGGTCTGTTCTTTATAAATAAAACACATTCCTCAACAATGACTCTAGGCTTTCCCTAACCTATGCCTACCTTCTTTCTAGTCTTTTATACAGTTCACAGATCTTAACCAACCTTCAATCCTCACTTAAAACTTAGCTCAAACTCACCTACAATAAAGTAGCTAGGTTCGCTGCAAACCAGCCTTACCACTCCCACCACTGCTTCTCTCTCAAATCTCTAAACTGGCTAGAATTCCCCCACTAGCTTCTACTACCCCAACTGCTTATTATTCCCTCCTTCCTCAGTAAACCTACTTCCTGCCTACATCTCCTCCCTCCTCTCTCTCTCTCTTTATACTCCTACTCGGACTCTCTGAAGTTCAGGCCAACTACAATTATTGACCAATGAGCCCAAAAAACTATTGGCCAACACCTATATTGCTACTCAATTTCTCATACTTGGAATAAACTTTCCCTATCCATCAGAACAATATCCTATGCTCATAAATTCAAAAAAGCCCAAAAAGAAAATTTAATGAACTCCTGGATCTTCCCCTGCCAATACCATACCTAACTCTATTCTTACTTTACTCTTATTCCCTATCTCCCTTACTAATACACTCACTCCTAGTAATTTCAGGGATATATACTTCCTCTAATCTTTACATCCCTGACCTTATCCTAGTTCTACTAACTACTTCAGTAACTACTATTGCCTGTTTGTACTCTTATACCACAATGTCTGCAGAGTCACTATTCTGTAAGGTTTTGATGTATTTTAGTCTGTTCATAAAGCTCCTTTCATATCTAAATTTATTATTTTACCCAAATCTTAGCTTATTCTTAATTATTATTTGTATCTGTTATAATATCTGTTGTTTGGAGCTTTTCTCTCCGGGCCCCCAATGAAAAGGAGCTCATGCTCAGTTGGACATACCTGGTCAACCAATGTCAAAATAAACAAAATAAAATAAATAGTTGTTTAACTAGATAGGTGTTCTGATTCCAAAACCTTTTCAAAATAAACAAAATAAAATAAAATAAAATAAATAAATAGCTGTTTAACTAGATAGGTGTTCTGATTCCAAAACCTTTTGAATTACACTCGAGGCCTACAGGTAATACATAATAGAAACATGCATATACACACAATGCAAAGTGAAAATTCCTGTGATGTAGTCATTAAGCATATCAATTATAAAATTATATAAATAAAATGTGTATTCTGTTTTAATAATATATGCATATGGTATAACAAGATATGAATAATATTGTAGCGATAAATATGATGGTGAGTGTGTGCAATATTCCATCATAAACTGATCATAGGTATAATCTTACAGAACTAAACTTTTTGCAGATATGATGACCTGTTACAGATAAGCAAAGACAGCATTTTTGACCTTAGTGAATGCAATTTGTTGTGTCTTTCGGCTTTTCCCGGTTAGGGGTCGGCACAGCGGAACTCCGGTCCGCTAATGATTGGTAGTTGATTTTTACATGCCGAGTTACCAGCTCTGATGCACAACCTTCAATGAAGGTACGCCCATTCATGCATGTCTCCATACAGAAGACGCTCTAGCTGAGAATCGAACCAGACAGCGTCTTACTGTGAGGCGACAACGCTACCATAGCACCACCTACATAAAAAAATAATTGACCTGTAGTGAAAAATGATAGACTGATCTCAAGAAGTCTATAGCTCTTAAAAATAGTTTAGTAGCTGAAAGTGGTTATCTTTCACTATAATGGTTAAAGTTTCCTTTTTGTTTTTCAAACGGTGGTTTTATTTATTTTTGTGAAGCACAAATTAAAATCATGCTCACTCCAGTTCATGCATGTCAGAGGGCTATATAGTGCTTGGTATTTCGAATGATTTCAGAAGTCACTGCATACAAAATGGTAATAAATCAAATGTGTACATCTCCTTCTTCTTTTGCTGACCTTGATCACCTGTTAATGTTTACCTTGGATCACCTGTTAATGTTTACCTTCATCTCTGCCACATATCTAGCAATCCTTTCCTTTCACTCTATCATTACAATATGTCTTTCTTCCATTCTCATTCTTGTACTCTGCTCTAATAGTAGCTTGTTAAACATCACTGAAACTTTGTGCAAAACACAGCAGATATTTATCTACAGTTGTGCCATTGACATAGGCCCTTGCCTTGTCTAACAGTTAATGCATTCTTACAGTTGATATCTGGGCTCATGTTTGCTTACCATGAGATAACTTCATGTCATATTCATTTTATTCTCATTTAACCTCTCTCAAGTCACATTTAATAATGGGTTTTAATTTCATATTCTAGCTTCATGTGCTAATTCCTTCTTTCCAATAGCATGATAAAATGGATCATAACATATAAGTCATTCAAGCAGTAAGCAATGAATGTTTCTTCTAACACTGGTTGCCTTGCACTCAGCATGCCAGATTGGACATCATTCCATTAGTTGAATAGCATTTCTGCCTTTTAATGCGTAACCGCCGAATTAACTCTGAAGACTGAAATGGTTATGGGTGAACGGTGGTTCATATGTGACACACAGTTCGGTCCTTTGGACAACAGGATAAAGTTACATGATTTAAAAAAACTACCCAGTGCAAAGCATGCAAAAATCTTAGAAGGAAAACACAATGGTAAATGCCCACCAGAGAGAAAGATGATGTTTGATATCCAGTATAATGTGGCAGATCTTTTTAGTGGATCACATTGCTAATATTTTCTTAAATAAATCCACAAAATAACGGGGAAACAGGTGCACTATTAATGTATGGAACAGAGTAGGATGTGAAAAGGACATTTTCATTAACATGGAAGGTGGTAGCAAACCAGGTGATAAGTCTGTCAGGCTGTTAACTCTTTAGAATAGATTTTGCAGAAATATGCAGCAACTATTGTAGTTATCAGTGATATATTTTTGTGGAAAATGAAAACTGCCTTTTGAAAATATTTTATATTTCCCATACAATTATTATGTACATTGGGGTACTTACTTAAACCTTAACTCCCCTACAATAACTTTGTCAGGATGATGTTAACAAAAGGATGGCAAGTCTTTGTTACTTCTTATGGCTACAGAAATGTTTTTATCAACCTCGAGATGTCATCCCACCTAATATTGCATGCAGTTTATATTATATTTTTCCTGTAGAAATTACCTGGAAAATTATTATTGTCTTGAATGATGATCCTGTTTCCCCATATTTTATTAACTCTTTTTACATAATGTCACTATTTTGACTTGACAAATTTACATTCAAGGCAGAGATGCTCTAAGAGCTTCAGATATTTGTCTTACTAAACTTCAGATGCATTTTCTCATTTTTCTGACCTAGTTTAGTTGTGTATAGAGTTTTATACCTATGTCTGATTGGTACGGCGGTAGTGTTGTTACCTCAGAGCAAGAGGTTCTTCCATTCAGTTCTCGGCTTGGCTTGGGAGTGCCTTCTGTGTGGAGTCTGCATGTCCTCCCTGCGGTTGGGTAGCATTCAAAAGACATGCATGCATAAATGGGCGTGCCTTCGTTGAAGGTTGGGCGTCAAGCTGGCACCTCGGCGTTTTGTAAAAATCTACTGCCAATCGTTAGCGGAATGGAGTTCCGTTGTGGCGACCCCTTACCGGGAAAAGCCGAAAGACAAACAACAACTTAGATGTCTGATGTCAGAGATGGCTAGGTTCTAAGCAGTGTTAGTAGGCTGAAATTTTGGACAGTGCACACAGACTATATATGCTATTCAGATTTGTATATAGTTGAAATGTTAATTGTTCACAACAGGCTTGTTTTCTCCATTTATTGAAGAAAAGAAAATTTTAGCAGAGTTTCTTCAGACTTTTGGATTAAGCTTAAAATGTGTCTCTATTGGGTTTCTAGCTTTGGTTGATTTGGTAATTTATCAATACTATTATCTTTTATTTGTGGCCTTGTGTAAGTATTGCCACATATCTGTTTCATGATTTGTGTATATCACTTTTACATTATAATAGGATACTTGCTATACAGTAGCTAAAAATTGTTGTGGCTAATACTATTGTTTGTATAGAATCTACAAAGACTTTAAGGTTTCCCATAACAGGAATCTATGTTTCATCTGTTTTATAAATGTGAGGCATACTCTGAGGCATACATTGCATTCACTGCATTTATACAAAAAAATAAAATTACGTCTGCTTAAATAACAGCAGGACAATATTCAGAAAAGATGGTTTCATATAAGTGTAGTTGCTGGTTATATGAACAGCTAATATGTTGTTTTTGTCATCAATGTTTGACGCCCGGTTACTACTGCTATTTGACCTTTAAAGTTTCCTTATTGAATGGACTCATACTTTTGTGTCTTACATACTTTCTTCAAAACAACTTGTATTTCATAGTTCCATCTTTTCTCTTCTTAGCCGTTTCACTAATCTTTATATAATTATTATTGGATAGCGAAACTTAGTTATTTATCTGTTTAGAGAAACAAAATCTAAAGAAAAATATATCAGTATAAACACATCAAAAACTAACCCTGAAACTTTGGGAACCTTTAGTCTTTTAAACCTCTTTTTATTAACTTTACCCTGATGAGTCTCTCTTTTCTTTTTCTTCTTGTTGCACAAATTCTGCATCACATGCATGTAGTTTCTTAATTTTCAATTCTCTGTATTCAGCTTTGATGTTTTATACTGCCTACTTTATCTTTTTGACCTGACACAAACTATTGTTGTATTTACAAATCATCTGGCAATGACATATTAGCTTTTTCAGTTTCAGTTTGTTTCAATGGTTGTACTAATTATTATGGCTTCTAAGATGATATAATGGTACAAGAGTATGTTTCACCAAATTAAATTAGTAATGTTAATGTATTCACATAATATAAATGGATTACGTAGTTCAGTAAAATAACTACAGTATTCAAAGAGTTTAGATCATTAAAACATTTGTTTTTTTTAACTGCAGGTAGGGGCAATGCTTCATCAGGGCATGTGCTCTGGCTGTAAAACTGTGTGCCCCAGTGATTACCCTAGTCTCTGTGGAGAATAAAAAAAAGTATATTTTTAACCAAGTTAAATTTCAGCTGTCCAGCAAGACTGCAAATTGCTAGCAACCATAGTAAACCTGCTGGCAGTTGTGGTCTTGCATATACATGTCTTTACTATCCAGCTGAGTGAGACCCAAGAACACCACAGTCAGAGTTGTAAGTACATGCACAATTGCACATATGTGTCAACTCAGACCACTGTGCATTCAGTTCATCACTGAAATTGTGAATGGTTCATAGTTTCATTGAATTTTTAATTAAAAAAAAAAACTAAGCAGCAAGTAAAGAAAAGCTGCTTGGAGTTCAACAACAAGTTGGGAGGGACTCAACAAAGGGATTCCCTTCATGATCACTGTAGCACTTTATTGATTTTGGGTGGGCTACTGGGTCCCAAATGTGTATATGTGGCAAAACGTATGAGACAAAATCAGAGACATTCTGCAAAATTAAGAAAATTTTGGAAGAATGCTACCCTGTTTATTTCGAAAGAATTATGAACATTCCCCAAAATAATGAATGAACAATATATATATATATATATATATATATATATATATATATATATATATATATAAACCTATATATATATATATATATATATATATATATATATATATATATATATATATACATTTTTTTTTAAATATTACTCTGATTCAGTTAAAAAGTTAATAGAACAAGAGGTTTTGTATCAACATGGATTTTTTGAGTAATAACAAGTATAACACTCTAATCTTTAGCACTATTGATTTCTCTAAAATTCTCATTGATTTACTAGAAAATCAGGTTGGCAAAATTATGAAGGAAAATCAGAAACAGTTGGGACCCAAAATCAGAGAATAAGTTTTAAATATTACACTAATTTGCATAAAAGTTAATAGAACAACATATTTTGCATCAACATGTACTTTCTGAACAATGAAATGTATAAAACTGTAATGACTGGCATAATTGATGTGTCTGTGGTCCTCAATAATTTACTAGAAAGTCAGGGACAGGCAAAAAATATAAGGCAAAATCAGACATTCTTCAAACTTGGGAACAGTTAAGAAGTCTGGTTCCTGTAATAATATCTTCAGCCTGGTATAGCAGCATACATTTCTGTGGCTATTTATTACCATTTTGGTGATCAAAGTTGACTGGTAGAAGTGGGTGTTTGGGGAGGAGAGGAAGCAAAAGTGCACCTTATTAGAAGGAATGTTCCTCATTTTATTTATTGACATTTGATTACTGGTAAAGTCTGACTGGGTAGGACCCCATTTTCAGCAGATGTTCAGTGGGAAAAGCTCCACGGTATTACAAAACATTGTAAGAACAATAATTTTACAGCCTTTAAAAATTTGTTTGTGTCTTTCGGCTTTTCCTGGTTAGGGGTCGCCACAGCGGAACTCCAGTCCTCTAATGATTGGCAGTTGATTTTTATGTACCGGCTTGCCAGGCCTGACGCACAACCTTCAATGAAGGTACACCCATTCACACATGTCTCCACACAGAAAACGCTCTAGCTGAGAATCGAACCAAACAGCGTCTTACTGTGAGGCAACAACGCTACCGCAGCACCACCACCGCGGGTTAATTTTACAGCCTTTAAAAATAATGTAAAAAAACAAATGCAGTTTAAATAATTATAGAAAATTAGACATAATATTACATGGCAGGGCTAGCCACCAGGTGGTATAAACCTTGGCTCAAGATGATTGTCACTGCTGAAGTGACAATCATCTCGAGCCAAGGTTTACACCACCTGGTGTAAACCTTGGCTTGAGATGATTGTCACTGCTGTAGTGACACACTGACCGCATGTACAAAAATGAAAAAGGGGTTCTGGGTGGATGGTTGAATAGATTGATTGATAGATACAAGTTATATGACAATGATTTAGTAAATCCAACACAATGGAAATCGGTGTCAAAAGTGCTCACCATGCCAACAAATAAATCCAAAAGTGCAGACACTGTAGAAATAGAAGAAAGGCAACTACTTATGATTATCAAGAAAATTATGAGTTAAGATTAAATTATTACACAGAATATCCTCCTTTGAGAAGGTTGGAAAGAATAAAAAATAAAAGAAAAAGTTTTTTTCAACACAACCCCCACAGGTAGGGAACCTTTTAGAACGTAATTGTCTAGACTGTGATGTTGCTAGGAATGAAAGTTTTTTAGGTGACAGAGACACAGATATTATTAAATTGGATAGTCAGACTTATATTTATATAAATTATAAGATTTTTAATTATACTAACATTGTTTTAGATACAACATATTTTAATTTGTTTATAAAATGTTTTGAGTTTGTACCAAGTATGAAATATGATGTAAATAAGTTGTCTTGATATCCAACCTACATCACTGCCTGCTCTCTTAAGTAAATTATCTTAGAAGTGTGTTTTCTTGTAGAATAAAGGACATTCCACATGTAAATTTTGGTCATTAACTTTAGCCTTAAAACAATAGGTAGGAAGCCCCCATCCAGCCGGACTCGAGCCGACTTGTAAAACATCAAAGTCAGTGATGAAATCATTTTAATTTCAAAGGACCAACAAGAATTGCTTGACTTAGCTTTCTTTACAGCAGATGGCAATGTTGCCACATTGTTTTAAGTTCAACACTCACAGTATTTACAAACAATAGAATTATGTACCAAATTCTATTTGACTAGGCTGACAGCCTTCATTCTTCTCTACCAGTCTTCACACATACAAACACACAATAGCCCTGTTAAGCTACAGCAGTCTGTATTTAACTGTGATGAAACAACAGCAGAACAACAACAGAAGTTAGTCACCTTCTTTGGCAGCCTATCTTCATGCCCCCAAATATAGTTACTTTCTTAACTGAGTACACATCAAAAGTGTAATTGTGATTAAATAAAAACAATGGCCACAGTGGCATATTTCAACTTGTTTTACAAATGCACCCAGTATGGTGTCAGGGCCAATTAATGTCTGTTTAGCTGTGATCAAATGACAACAGTGGTCAGTCAGCTTCATTTACAGAAGGCCTCCATAAATCAATTTTAGCTACTTTACTGATTGTATATAGCCAAAATGACTGAGGATAAGCAAACAATATAATATTATTAGCCACAATACTGTAGATCAATTAATTTCATACAAATATACAGTAGCTCTGCCAAGCCAGATTATGAGTGATCTACTGTGATCAAACCACAGCAGGAGTCAGTCACTTTTGTTAACAGGTTATCTTCATACTCATTGGTTTTAACTACTTTAGTATGATCAAATAAAAACAATAGTTTTAATGCCCTAACAAGTCAGAACAAAGACTGGTTGCATTCAAACATAGCCCACCAAACCCTCAAAAATCAAATATTTCTATATATGCAACTGAGTTTGTTGTGATGAACAGTGAAAGAAATTATGGTCATGTAATAAGTTTCAGCTTGTACCTTGCAGACCTGTACAGAACAGAAGAGAAAACTGTGAATAATCTTTAATGACTATCTAGCATTGTTAAATATTACCTTGCTAACTACTTTCAAATGCATCCAGTATTTGTAGAGAACCTGTATCATATTTTTGGTATTATGTGACCCCTTTTTGTCTGCTGTTTAAGTCACCTAGGCTGATACTGAAAATGGTCCATATGGCTCGGAACCTTGGTTAACAAAGTAATAAATAAATAAATAAATAAACTTACTAAAGCAGATCACTAAAACACACAATCCATTTTATGACAGTCAAGGTCTACACCTACCTTCTTCAGCATCTGTTCTCTTTTCATTTGTACTTTGCAAGATTTACTGCTACTATACTTAAACGTTTTATTTATCTTTCTTTCAGTACATTCAATGGCACCACACACTGTGTCCTACAGCTTCAGCATCACTCATAATGGGGTAAACAAAATAAGAGAGAAAGCACCATGATTGGAGCAGGTTTCACAGCAAATACAATGTTTTAATGTAAAGTAAGTGCTTTCACGCCCCAAAGGACGCTTCTTCAGACTTCAAGCATTGAAGTTTGAAGAAGCGTCCTTTGGGGCGTGAAAGCGCTTACTTTTACATTAAAATGCTGTATTTGCTGTGAAACCTGCTCCAATTGTGGTGCTTTCTCTCTTATTTTGTTTACTTGATTTAGGTTCTTTTTGGGAAAAACTCTACACACTAGTCGTTGTGTGTTTTTGGATCACTCATAATGGAGTCAGTGACATCATTACTACCTCAGAACAGCATAAATAGTTGATGCAACACTAATCACCTTTCCATGATACAGCAGCATTTACAAAGAAGACTTAGTCTTAATAGCATCATTTTTCAGTGATATTATACAGTGTGATTTTCATATGTAATGGCATCTATTTGACCAAAAGAAAGGAACAGTCATTTCATTCAATTTTCCTTTTAAGTGTTTTATATATTATATGAAGCATAAGCAATGATATCTGATGGGGTGGCTTGTTACTGGTAAGTGATGGACCATTCAGTGTGCTGAGTAACTCTGCAAGTGGGGTACTCCTGACTCCTAGATCTTTTATTTTCCTAGAACACCCACCCTGGAGCATATTATTTCTCTTAAAAAAATGTTTCTATATTTATTTTGCTGATTTTTATGTATCTTTATGTGCTACTAGTGTAGGATTCTTTGTGAGTCTGAATAAAAGTAGCCCTGTTTAATTAAAAATGCAAACATACATAGATGGCATACAAAAAAAAAAAAAAAAACAAAAGCATAAAAATAACTATCACTAAAAATCACATTACATTGTGCAGCACTAAAGAGTGGACTAAGAAAAGTATATTACAGCAAATTATTATGCATTGCTCCAGGAAAAATAATCACGCATATTTGTTCTGAAGCTGATTGCTTCTTTCATTAGGCAGAAAAGCAAGCAGAATACAAAATGTTTACACACAGTACTTAATTTTTTTCTGATAGGAGAGACAGAAGAAACTGCTGCATTAACGGGCAGCTGTAAATCACAGAGTCCTTCACACCAAAAGGATTTATGTACTTGCCTTCACGCCAAAAAGAGTGATGCACCTGAAGTATTCTGGTGCTTCTTCCAGGGAATTCTAGTTGAACTCATGGTGCCAAAGCATATTCTTAGGTACAGTATGGTTACACATATTAAGCTTTTTGTGTGTGAAATAACAATGCATTCAATTCAGTCCTGTAGTTTAGCAGGTATAAATTTAGCTAGTCTCCAGCAATGGTAAACATATGGAGACTTATAGCCAGCACATACACTGAGATGTAATATATCAAATGTTGCCATAAGCTTGCTTTCCACTGCATTTTCCTCAATTTGCATTTGTCATTGGAAAATGTTTTAGAGGTGCATACTACTAGAGTGTAGCAAATACAAAAACAAAAGGAAAAGCAAGGTACTAAGTGGGATTCTAATTATGTAATGTAAATATAAGGTGTACGATTTGAAAACAGTGCTGAATAAAAATTGAGATGTATTATCAGGAGCTGTGATCATGTATGTGGGTGAACTGTTCTGCACTGTCACAAGTTTTTTTTTTTTTTAAGAAAAAGTGATGAGTCTTGTGGTGTACTTTTGGCTTACTAATTGTTATTGTGCACTTGTTTTCTCTCTGTGTTGGTATTCTAGCCATGGATTGCTGCAATTGCATGAGTAGGAGGCACTTATAACCTGCTGAATGTGATGCAACTGGTTCACTCAGGTCTTGTAACTGAATGTGTGTTACATAATATCATCATCAGCTTAATGCTTTGGTAGTTTCACCAGTTATCATTTAGTATTTGCTAAGGCCATTTTTAGATATGTTTAAACAAATCAGCCATCTCTGCTGGAGGAGTTTTCTTAGCATACTGAGCAGTTGAAAATAGCTATGCAGGTCTACCTGTTCTACAGTGAAACCACATCTACATCTAATGGTCTTTCTTAAAGTTTTATGACTCTTACTACTAATTATTCAGACTCTGTTATATTCACCAGATTAGTTATGGCTATAAGAAAAGGGCGGCCACGGTGGTGCAGTGGTTAGCATTGCCGCCTTACAGCAAGAGGTTCTCCGGTTCGATCCTCGGCTGGGGTGCCTTCTGTGTGGAGTCTGCATGTCCTCCCTGTGGTCGCGTGGGTTTCCTCCGGGTGCTCCGGTTTCCTCCCACATCCCAAAGACATGCTGCAGGTGGATTGGACACTCTAAATTGGCCCTAGGTGTGCGTGTGAGTGTGCCTTCTGTGGAAGGTTGGGCGCCGGGCTGGCAACTCGACACCGTAAAACTCCACTGCCATTCAATGTGCGGACAAGGTGATCCGCTGTGGCGACCCCTAACCGGGAAAAGCCGAAAGAAGAAGAAGAAGAAGAAGTTATGGCTATAAGAAAGAAAGAAAGCACAGTAAACAGCCATATTATAGTGTGCAGCCAAAACTGGATTATTTGGTTTATGAGATCTCTTAATTAAAAAAAGCCCATCATCATTACAAAAGCAGAGCTTACTGCAACTTTTTCCATATTGCCTGATTTATTATCTTAACCTTAATATCATTAATTGTCTTCTAGGGTATTTAGCATAGAGCACAGAGCCATCCTTGGTTCTCTGTCCTTGTAATAAACATAGTATATACAAATGAAATTTTGTTAATTTCCTTAATCACTAGCTTGTTCTAATGTCCAGTACCTCATCTTTAAGATATATAATTGTTGACTGTTCAGTTGGACATGGCCTTGGTCATGACTGAACACTGTTTGTATATGATCAATCCACTCTGCCGGTTACTAAACTAAAATAACTCTAGTTCCTATGTATGCCTTTTTTTCCTAAAAAGTTTTGTTTTTTTTTGGCATCATTTGATACATAATCACTTCTTTGTAATATATGACAAAGACTACAGTATCACTGATAGTTTCTTCATTTGAGTCACTGTCTTTCTGTGTAAGAAGGGCTGTAATGTTTAAGTACCATGTATATCCAATTTAATAATAAAAAACAGAAAGGTCTAGATCATGCAACTTTTACTTGCAAGTATAATAATGATACTGAAAGTGGTGAATGGTGAATAAATGGCTTCTCTTTTTAGAAAAATACTTCCTGCACAACCCATTTTCTAATTAGATTTCCCAGAGCATAACCACAAAGTGCCAGTTTTTCCCCAAAATGATTAGTAACTTCAAATGAAGTATTTCAATGTGGAATATAGTCCCATGCCCTTCATACCCACTTAATAACTATCAAAAACTAGAGTCTATAGCAGCTCAGAGAGAAAAAATGACTGCAGAAATGTTAAGTTCTGCTTGTTTTGTTGGAATGTGTGCCTTTGAGCTTTTACTTTTCAAAAAAAAAAAAATAACACACAGCTCTTATGCAGTGACTTTTCTTATTTGTGAACAAAAGAAAGAAAAAAATAAGTTTTTATTCTCCTTTTTGGTCCTGTGATCTTCCTACAGCTATGTAGTCACCATCTGATATTCACTCACCCCCCCCCCATAGACATCAGACATAGGATGAACTGCAGGCCATCATCTTGTAAGGAGACAGAAGAATTTCTTCTGCTGTCGTTCCTTCATAATGTTCACTGATAGGCATGATGCAATGCTTACTACTTCATTCTTCATGTGTGCAACCTGCCACTTGTCTGCTCTGCATAGCTACAGTGTGATGCTGTCCTTGGCAAACTCATGCAGGGATGTCCTTTAGGTTCTGTACACATAGTAATAATTGTTGTTTTCAGTCAACCAGTCTTGACTTGGCACTTCTATTCACTTTGTTCAAATCTGACATAATGCATGAAGCATAGTGCTAGTCCTCTGACTTATGGCTGAAGTGAAGTTACCATGCTATGTGTAATTCCTTGGAAATAGCAAATCTCTTTAATTAATTTAAAAAGTAGAACATTATCAGTCTTCACTGTTTCTAGTGTTCCAAAGGTAGCAAGTATTTTGTCGACAGAACTATTGCATGAGAGGAGGATGTAGAAGAAAGCTGACAATACTAGAACTCTTGAGTAGTCATCAATAACAACTAATAAGTAACATATTTTGTTATACATGCACCCATGGAAATCAGTACTCTAGCAGTCAAAGATTTTTTGTTCAGACATTTGAATGACATTTGACATCAGTCGCCCTGCTAGATAGGGGTCCAGGGAAGTAAATACTGTGGGAAGAAATAACCAGGGAATTGTTATGGCTAGGCTTGTATAGCCCTAGGGCTGATAGCCTAGTATCAACATATGAACCTATAAACCTATGTGCTCTGATTCACTATGTTGGGTATTTGTTTGACACAGAAAACAGTCTCTCAATACTTCTTCTGTTGTTTCATCCATACATGGACACCAAACATTCTCCCTTACGATAAATGTTGTATTCACAGTTCCTAAGTATCCCTCATGTGCAGTTTGTACAGTTTATTTTTCTTCTGGAATTCCCTTTTTATAGGTCTTTGGTGTTTGAGTAAGCATTTTTACTATGCGTGATTGTTATTTTTGCTCTATATGTCTCCATTATTTTGAAAGCTTCCATATCCTTTCTTTCCATAATCATTATTGAGTTTTAGTAGAAAGTACATTAACAAACCCAAATTTAATAAATGATGAAATTAAAATAAGTAAACTTTGATCTGTTAAAATTATAACTAAACAAACATTTGAAATAACATAAAAAATATACAGAGCTATTTATATAAGTGCTATAACCCTAACTAGAGAAAATGTATGATTGAGTGTAACTGATACAGGAATTTAAGCAAAGGGGTAAAGGCAAAGTTAGAGAACTTAACAAACAAGAGGAGAGGTAAGGAAAGAAAAGGTATTGGGGAAGGAGATCCATGTTCCTTAAGCTGTCTGCATGTTAAAGATTTCAAGTGCCATATGATTAGTGTAGAGTGAGGTCAAATAGTGTATTCCAATAATTAATAAAATGTGGATAAGCCTTTTGAATAAACGTTAGAAGTTTATGAGCTGATAAATAATTAAATGCCATTTGTTTAAACCCTCTCCAATTGATTGAGATTTTATCTTTCCAGTTTAATGTAATGCAAAGTTTAACAAGGGTGAATAGGGTGATTAGAATGTTAATTTGTAGCTTTGTCAGAGGTACATGAAGCATAGTAAATTCTCTTGAGAGGGTTGACTTTTCATAATCCATCTTTTCGAGTTTATCTCTGAGAGAGCCCCAAAGTTTATAGGAACATTTGCAAATTCAAAATATGTGGAGGAGATCAGCTTCCTGTAATTCATATTAAGGACAAAAGAGGGGGAAATGAAGGGTTAAATTTGTTTATAATAGTAGGGGTGAGGTATGTATTGTTAAAAATCATATGTTGTGTGAAAATGAGTTTTTTTAAGGGGATTGATTTAGAAGTTAGTTGAATAGACTGAATGATTTGGTTCTTTGAGATTTCCAGCTTTAAGATGGTCTAGTACTTTGAGAAGAGAACCTTATTCTGGTATTTAATTGCAACAATCAGTTTATATGTGTTAGAGATCATTTCTTTTTCATTAATAATTGGGTCCAGAGAGTTTGACAGGTCTTAACATCTTTATTATTTAGATTTGGGTTAAGTCAAATTTTAGAGTAGAGTTCCCTTATTTGTCTGAGAATGGTGGTATAGCTCTTAGGGATATTTAGTGAAGCTGTCAGAGTTGAGATAGATTGGTCTCGGAGGGCAAGAGGTCTAGTATTCGACTCTTCTTTAAAGGGGTAATTATTTAACTTTAACATAGAATTATTAAGCTTTAATATGGATTAAGGTGTAATGGTTGTAAGGTTGTGAAAGCATAGGATAGGTTCAAGAATTCAATTAATTTATGTAAGTTAGATATACTTTCCTTTAGAGAAATGTGTAGTTTAGATTTTTTCATACTCGCTTCATTCAGGAAGGAAAGTGCTTTGTGATTAAAATTAAGAGAGCTAACATAATTATACAGTATTTTTATCCAAGGGGGGGTGACCATGTGTTCTTATTTGGATTATATTCTGATATTATTATTAATCTACTACTGTTAATTATGTTGTAGTATAATCTAAAATTGGGAAGGTTTAATCCCCCTTTATGTCTAGGACATATCAGCCTTTGGTAAGAAATTCTAACTGATTTAGAAGACCATATGAATTTGGCAAGGATAGAATGTAATATTTTAAAGAAATTATTTTTGATTGTCACTTGAGAGGTAGTGAAGATATAAAGTAATCTTGGTAATATGTTCATTTTTACAATTGCCACTTTGGATAGAAAGGGTAGTTGAAGGTTTGTTCCATCTGTTGCAATCTTTTTGTAAGGTTAGCCACAAGCTGTTGATGTTGTTTTGGTAGAATGCTTTGGGGTCTTGTTGAAAAGAGATTCCTAAATATTTCAAAGACTGTCTTGTTTTGATTTCAGTTGGCTGGAGGTATAGAAAAAGCAGTTCTGGTGAATTAATTGAGAAGATTGCAGAGTTATCAAGCTTTAGCTGGCAATTGGAAAATTTTGAAAATAATTCAATTGAGGTTAAAATTTTTGTATGTCAGAACTTGAAAAGGTGAAGTAGAGATTTAAATCATCTGTAAAAGCTGAGAGAACAATATTGGTATTAAAAAGTACTGGGGCATAGTGAAAGGTTTTCTGAGTAATAATTAAGAGTAAAGGTTCAATATTGAAGTTGAAAAGGTAAGCGGATAGAGGACATTCTTGTCTTGTTCCATTCCTAATATTAATCCAAGCAGAGATAGTCTTGTTTATATGCAGAGTGATATAGGCATGGGTATAAAGTGTTTTAACGATTCTTACAAAGATATTAGGTAGGCCATAGTGAGGAAGAACTGAGACCAGGAAATCTAGGTTGAGTCTGTCAAAAACTTTGGAAGCATCTATTGCAAGAGCAAATATGGGACTGTGATTTTGATTAGAAAGTTTTATCAATGCATCTAGAGTGAGCCTGTTGTCGCAGGTTTGTCTGAACTGAATAAAACCTGATTGTGCATGTGATATGATGTTTGAGATAATGGGTTTTAGTCTGTTAGTATTGTAGTAAAGATTTTAACATCACATTAATTAAAGAAATGGGCCTGTAACTCCCAGGGTCTTTGGGATCAGTGTTTTCTTTAAGAATAAGAATAGTTTTAGAGGAGTTGAAGTGAATATCTGTGATGGAATTGTCTATTATATAATTAGATATACTAACACTTTTGGCAAAAGGTTTTGTAAAGTTCAGCAGTAAAACCATCTGGCCCTGGAGCCTTATTAGATTTAAGGTTACTAATTACAGCTATAATTTCTTGCTGGGTAATAGGAGATGAAAGGTGTTTTTGTTGTGTTTTATTTAACTTTGGGAAGTGTAAGTGGTGAAGGAATTGAGTTTTCGCCTTTTCTGTTGCTAAGGGTATCTTCTCACCATAGGTATGCAAGTAAAGCTTTTCAAAAAGCTTAACAATCTCAGTGTTAGGAAAGTATGTCCTGCCCTGATATAATATCTCAGATATGGTGGGTGGAGATTTCTTTTGGTTTATCAGTCTCCCCAGGAATTTAGAGGGGATCTGCGACCATTCCACATAATTAGCTAAAGTCTTAGTTTCATGGTAAGTCAGTTGTTTTGCATTAAGCAAATATAGTTCTTTTTAGAGTAGCTTTAGTTGATTTTCAGTGCCTTGGTTAAAGTTTTTTTGCAATTTTGTTTCTAATTTGACAATCCTTTTTTAATTAAGTTTACTTCGGCTTTGTGTAAATTTTTATAAGGAGTTGCTTTATTAATTAGAAACCCTTATAACTGGGCTTTAGTAGAGGCCCATTCATTGTCAAAGGGAAGTCAAGAAGTTGATATTTCCTACAGGAGATTTTCCAACATCACATTGATCTCTTCTGTAATATCCTCTTTCCTTAAAAAGTTAGGATTCAAAGTCTAGTTATAGCACCTATGCCAAGTATTGGAATTATATGTCAAGTTAATGATAAGTGTTATTTTTGAATGGTCAGAAAAGAATCTGTGTTTGGTTGAGAAGTTAACGTAACAATTTAAAAAGAAGTCCAAATTTAGGGAAAAAAATCAGTTCTACACCATGCTTTATGACAGTATGAGTAAAATGTGAATTTATCTTTGGGTAGAGTTTAATTTTGGAAATTATATGGGTCAAAATGGTCAAAGTCATTTTTTAACTCTCACATTGCTGTAGAGACATGGGTATTATATGGCTTATTTAAATTTGATCTTTCTATTAGGGGGTCTTGATAAGTATTCCAATCATCCCTAGAATTAAGTATTGGTTTTGGAAGTGACATAGTATCTTATACAGCGACATATAGAAATCTTGCTGTTTACAGCAGTGGGCATAATGATTTAATAGTAAGATAGGTCTAGCAAAATAGAGACACTTAAAAGTTATGTAACATCATCTTCCTTCTAGGTCCATGCTGTAATTTAAAATATTATGTTGAAAGGAGTTTTTAATAATTATAGCTACTCCCACACTATTTGAATCCTTACCAGATATAACAATTGTTCTGATTCATTTCTTACCCATATCATGTGACCAATGATCATTGAGCATAAGTGTTTCTTGCACTAAAATTATTTTTGCTTTTGATTTAAATACAAGGTGAAAAAAAGAGTTTCCTTTTTTCAAATATCTGGATCCCCTTTATGTTTCATGAGTTAATCACCAACATCCTGTGGTGTTGTAGACTAAACAGGTAAACTTAACCTGAGGTAACAGAGTTATTAAGAACAAAATTAAGTCCTATAAAAACATGGGATGGTAAATAGCACTTAACTGTTCTTGCCCCAACCCATGCCTAATCACTAGTCTCCCAGGACCTGAAGAGAAGGGAAAATGTAAAAGGAAGAGACATATGAAAGGGGAAAATAGAGCAGTTTAAATACAGGTTGTCCTCAAAGTGAGTTTCTAATAGATTATTTTTCGCCAGAACAAAAATATACACTAAATAAAGCATGGCATAAATTACCTATCACACTAACAACTCTACACTTAGCTCCTACCAATTGTTTAAGTATTGTTCAATGGATATAGAGCTTAGAAAGCAGAAGAAAAGGGAAAGAATAAGAATAAGAAATAATAAAAGGGGTTGTAAAGCGATTTAAACTAGGGATACCAAACCACCAGATCATGAATGTATTCATAACATAACTAACAATTGTCCAACCTTCTTGTTGGTTACAAGCACTAAACTAGCAACAGTAAACATGGATAATCTCAGCAATCTGTCTGATATGTTAATAAAAAATATAATAATAAAAGGGTAACATTTTGTTTTTTAAATTTTTCAAGTTGACAAATAGCTCTAGGGCTCTTACAAGCCTAGCCAAGTTCTACCATTGTTTCCACGATCAGCACCTATTGCCCCTGTCCAAGAGAGACACAGGTGGAACCCTCAGGGTGAAGTTATGGTTAACCATCCAATCGTCCAGGTTATGTTTGAACAGGGTCAATGAGGTACGCTGTTTGACATGAAGGGGGAATCTGTTCCAAAGGTGTGGTAACCTCTGGGAGGCAAATCTGTCCCTCCAGCAGTTTCTGTTAATGTCATATACCAGGTTAAGGTCTTTGAAGCAAGTAACCCATGTGCCATTTGACTTGTGGATATGCAGCATTTCCAGTAAAGCAGGGTCAGAGATTGCCTTATACACAATGTAGAGATCACTCTTGAGTAGTCTGCATAAAATAGAATAAAGTGACAGTGATTTCAGCTGATCCACATAGGACAGATGCTGAAGATCTTGAATTTTCCTTGTCAGGAACCTTTGTGGTCTCTCCAGTTGCTACAGGTGCTTGGAAAGGTGCATACCAAAAGGGGTGTTGTACTAAATTATTGGCCTGATTAGGGAGGAATACAGGGATGTTATAACTTTATTTTTCTGGAGACAATGCCCTTACTTATGAGATGAGCAATATAGAATGCCCTTCTTACCACTGTGGAGACATTGTGATCAAACGTAAGGTTACTGTCAACCTGTGTGCCCAGGTCTCTCACCACTGAGTGCATACTTAGGGTGTTGATATTTATGTGGTAGTTAGCAGGAACATCGCTCTTACTGAAAGGGATGATCATACATATTTTTGCATTAAGTTAAAGGCCAAGACTTTGGCACCAATTATTTGTTTACGTAAGACCCTCTTGCAGGAAGTGGACATCGTTTGGAGATTGTATGACTGCTCCCAGTTTGCAGTCATCAGCAAACATCATCAACCACAAACCTTTAGTTTTTTGTTGCACTTCAGAGAAATGGATTCTGAACAGTAGCGGTTCCAGGACTGATCCCTGTATAACACCACTGGTTATGGGTCTGCTGTTAGAGGTGGATTTCCCTATTTTGACTGTATGGTTTCTATCAGTGAGCCAGTTAGTGACCCACCTAACAATATAAGGGTTGATAGCTAGCTGAGTGAGTTTGTCAATGATGCCTGAGTGGGAGATAGTGTCAAAAGCCTTGGCTAAGTCTAGGTAGGCTGTATGCACAGATTTCCCCTTGTCCAGGGCCTTGGTGAATGTCTCGAATAAGATCACCAGGTTTAACAGGCATGATCTCCCTTTGACAAATCCAGACTGAGTAGGGTCAAGTGTTTGGAGATTACCTATATCTTTGTTGGTAAAGGGTCAAGTGTTTGGAGATTACCTATATCTTTGTTGATAAGGTCCATGATGATTCACTCCATGGCCTTGCAGATAAGGCTAGTCTGGCTAATAGGTCTATAGTTCCTGGGGTCAGTGGAAGCACCATCTTTATGCAGGGGGATGATGGTGGCCATTTTCCATTCAGCTGGGACAAAGCCAGTGCTTAAACTATGACTGAAAAGAGTACCCAATGATGTTGCTAATTCTTGTTGGAGCCCATGTAGGATGCAACCTGAGATGTTATTGGGTCCCATACATGCTGTGTTTTTGGCTTTAAAGTGGGCGTTTACAACCAGTTCTTTAGAGATACAAGGTAGGGGACAGGTGGCAGGGATGTTATGGGGTATGTGTGGCAGGGACAGGGGAGTGAAGTTTTCACAGAACCTGTCAGCTAACAGGTTAGCTACGACCACAGGCTCAGCACATGTGGCATCATTAACTACCAGTTTGGTGCAAATCTGGGCCTATCCTTTTAGGTCACAAATATAAATAAAGAATGCCTTATGGTTGTCTTTAGCTGAGGAAACTAATTTGGATTCATAGTCTGCTTTTGAGGACTTCACAATAAGTCTTATTTGCTTGTTTAAGCTGAGGAGGGAGTGTTTACAGTTTAGGGCCTGCTCCCTCTTACTCTTAGGCAGAAATGTCTTCCTCTTATTCTAAAGTGTGTTAATGGCAGTTGTCCATCAGGCAGGTTTGCTCTTCCTTGTAGAGCTTGTTTTGTTCTTATCAGGTATGGCTGAGTCAATGCAGTTTTACGGGTGTTTGTATAAAGCATTGGTACAGAATTCAGCATGGTTGCCATTTCCATCTGACAGGGGAGGTGTAGTAAAGCTATTTATATCATCCCATAAGAGGTTACAATCTGCTTTGGAGAAGTTTTTTAGTCTAGTTGCTGCTGGGGGTTAGGTGTGCTAGTTACTTCCAATGAGACTGATCTGTGGTCAGATCGCACCAGGGAAGACCTCACAGTGGGGGTGCTACAGTGGTCCTCCATACTGGTAAGCACCAGATCCAGGATGTTGGTGCCCCTTGTGGGGGTGTCAACCAGCTGGTCAAGGGCATTGGAGTTAATGAAATTGAGGAACATTTGGGCAAGTGAGTCTGAGCACAGGTAATTTATCCAGTCAATAGATGGGTAGTTAAAGTTGCCCAAAACCCTGGTGTTTGGATGTATCTTGATAAACTCAAGTAGATTCAAAAAGGCAGAGTGGGTGTCTTGAGTCATGGAGGGGGTCCTGTAACTGGCAATGAAGTGTCCTACCAACAAGTTAATTGCACCTGAAGTATCTCCAGGGAATCATACTGTTTAACCAATCTGAAGGTGTATTTATCCTTAATGAATATTAATACATCTCCTCCTTTAGTTTTCACACCTTCAGTTTGTGGTCTGAACATGTGAAAGGAGGTGTAACATGGTATGGCTGGGGTGGTCTCCACAGCCTTGAACCAGATCTCAGTGACTGCACAAACATTTGTATTTTCCAAGGGGAGGACTGTTTCCACTGAGTGCAGTTTCATATTAAGACTCCTAGCATTTAGCAGCATAACCTTGAGGCTGTTTTTATATGGAATTTTTATGTCAGGAATTGTGTGCTTGTGAAACTGCCTAAAAAAAGCACTATGGGGTGGCAAGAGCCTTTGCCAGTAGCAGAAATCCCAGTGGTGACAGATGAAGACCATTTCTGGTAAAGCATACAGGTCTGTTGATCATGTCATCCAAGGCTGACAGATACTGGATCCCCTTAGAATGATACCAGAAACTAAGCCAATTATTGAAGTCAATCATTTTCTATTTGTATTGAGGCATCATCCTAGGTGAAGATAAAATACTGCTTAAGGCTAGGGCATACCTGCCTGAGGTACATAGTCTGAGAGCTCAGCCATGTCTCTCTTCATATAGTCCAGAGAGGTATGTCTCAAGTTGTTCACACCAACATGGACTATGATGGAGTCATAACAGCACCTGTTGTTGAGAGACTTGAGTGCATGTGTGATGTGTCAGATCCTGACACCTGACAGACAACAGACCGTGACCTTTTCCTTATCCATCCTGGTGAGAGGGACATCTGTGTGTCTCACGATGGAGTCACCTATGACTAATATGTTTGGTTTTGTGTTTTACCTTAAGGGCTTGACAGGTGAGACACTGGTGTGTGAGCTATTATGTGTACTGTGTTTTGTAGAGGAAGTATTATGTGTAGCATGCTTGTGTTTGTGTTTGGGAGGTCTCTGGTATTTAGGTATGTTTCTCTTGAGGACCTACGCATATGTAAGTATGTGTGATGTGGGTCTGGGTAGACTAAGAGGTGAGGTGTGCATGCTGACAACCCACTCAGTGTCAGATATACTGACTGGTGTGTGAGACAGCATGGATTCAAGGTTCTTAATATATCTGCATATCTCACATCTTGAGTTTGTGTAGGCTAGGAGTAGAGGGTTGTCACTGTACATGAAGCAGTTGCTACACTGCTTCAGGATACCCATGTTGACCAAGCTGGCTGGAGAAACTGTAGGAAATTGTCCTTCCATAGTGTTAGGTATATTTATATGGTCAGAAACAGGAAGTGGTCAGGAAAAGAGGTCACACTTAGAAATGGCTAGTGGGTGATAGCTGTGTTGGTACCTTAGAGGCTAGGCTTAGTGTTCTACTTGACTGTAGAGCAGGGCTGCAAAAAACCTCTGAAGGACCACAAGCAACGTGCTAAGGGAAAATTTAACAAGCAAAATGTTTGCATCTATAACTGCCAGTGGTAACCACCAAGAGATTTTTTTTCTCAACATTGGGAACATCTTTTTTTTTTTGCCTTACCTCTTATTTTGTGCCAGACATTGTTAGTGCAATGCTTCTTTACTTTCTGTAAGATACTGTGTGTTTCAACTGCATTCTCTACATGTGTGTAATGATCCAGGTACAGCATATTCTGCAACCATGTTCACATAATCGTCAGCTGCTTTAATACAGCTTGTGATGTCCCCCTCTGGGCCAGTAAACAAAAAGTCTGAATCCTCACCACTGACACTGGTGAGGGACATTCACTTGGAACAAAAATAGATACACACAGTATTTCCAGATGCAGCTGTCTGTATCAAGCACAATTTCCCTTAAGAGCACACAGGGAACACACTCAGTCCGCGGGCTGGGTTTCCCACTTTCTATCTCTCTATGACCCAAATAAGACTCTGCACTGGCACAGCTGTAAAACTGAGTACAAGCCAAGCCCTCCACCACTGCCTCTCTGTGAAACCAGACTTCTGTGTCTCTGCTCTAAGTGGCTGACACACACACTCTTTGAAATTTGATTTTCACAGACACACACACACACACACGCACACACACAAATGGGAAAGGCTGGCACAGATTTACGAAGTATGCCCCTTTACCCAGACTATAATGTAGATTCATTACCACTAGCCAACTACTTTAAGGCTCTTACAAGGGTACCCAATTATACTGAATGAAATTAATATTAATACAAATAGTAGTTAAATTACTAGTCTCCCATCAGGACACAAGTACTTTTCAGCAATTGAATTCTGCTCACTGAGCACACTCAACAACTCTGCAGTCCATGGCTACCACCCCACCCATACAGTCTAAGAAGGAATCAATACTGCAAAACTAAAATGAGGATATACCTTTTGAGCCTGAAGAGCAGGGTCAGTCCACCCAGGCATTCTACATGTATGTGTTATGATAGTAAAGCTTTACCATTATCAGTGTTACATAACAATTTTCAGGGTGCCAATAAAACTGACTGTTTGAGCCTTGTGTCCCCCCCTCCCAGCTTGTGCAGTAATCCTGACTGTCCACTAGACAGTATACACTTAATTCAGGTCCTTCCTATTCTCTGTAATTAAAAATTAACCCTTATTTTTGTATCACTTGAGCCCTACCTGTTGATTTGCATCTCCATAGATTTCCCCTTCATTGCTAATGTTTCTTTCAACTCTACTCTGTGCACAAACTGCACAAACTGGCTACTAATAAGCAAGTCAATTTGAAGACGCACTCCCACCCTTAATAATCTTTGCTGTCTCTTCTCTCCTTCACTTTACAGGTAGAGCTTGTATTATTACTCACCCCCTCTGAGGCCTTCACTGATAGTTTTCCACTGCTTGCCTCTCTGGTTTGGCTGGTTTCTTTGCACGGCACCTGGTTCACACCCTTTATGCTAACCCCCTCCCCCAATACTAAATCTGTATTAGGTTTCAGGTGTTTATGGAGGCAGCTTTAAATTAGTAGTCTTCCATCAGGACATGTGCTTTTCAGCAATCAAATTATGTTCACTGGTAAGCTATTAGACCTCAGAAATTTCTTAAAGTGTTGTTTTTAGTGAATTATTTAGGATCTAAACAACTGGTATTCATTTTTCTGATTCTTGACTACTGCTCTGCTTATTTGTTTATTTCACTGATTTGATTCTGCCATTCAGCAACAGTGTTTTACTGACATTACCACTGCAGCTATGTTGTCTCTATGCAACTATGCTGTACTACAGTTGCTGTTATAAATGTAATTTAAATGCAATTGACTTGGTGTTGGCATTAGAAACAGTGTTTACTACTATTTCTACTGCTCGCTGCAACTCCCTGGATTTTGTCCTTTCTACTTGTTACTCAAATGTCCCTTTAGTGTATAGCCATAGGACTCCTTGATATTAAACTTACCTCTGGGCTTCTCCAGTCATAATTTGTTATTTGCTCCAAACTTTTTCATTGATTGTTTTTCTTTGTTACTAGCTCTCCTTCTCAGCTCTGCCCACTCTGTTCACCCTTCAGGCTCACTCCACTCCCCTACCCTGCCCCCATTTCCCACCCGCCCCCGCTAGCTCTACATTTATAGCCACAAAGCCACTCCCACTTTTCACTGAACATATCACACCAAGCTCCTCCCTCCCATTCTGTATGCAATTTCCCCTTCCCCTGACCAATTATACCATCTCTTCTCCTCTGTGTAATCCCAACCATGTATACCTCAGCAGCTTCAATACACTATACATTTAATTATCAACACAGTAATACACACTCTCTTACTATAAACCACCCTTACAATAACATCATGCAAACCATGCATTCTATACCTGCAATGCCACTACTTATAATTCTTCTTCCACTCTCTCTACCTTCCACTCCACTTCACATATCTCCCTGCCTTCACTTATTCTCCACCCGTCCATATAACCTCTGCCCACCCCAAAAAAGAACCCCACTATTCTGCCTACATTTCTCCCTACCTAGAGCATTCCAACAACTATTTTGTCTTTAACAGAAAGATGCTTGTGACCCCAAAAAATACTTCCACCCCCTTATACTCACTATTCCTCCTTCTTCCTTACTCCCAACCCCACCTCTAGAGATCCTAAGGAACTACTGTCCTTCCTACTTGGCCTAATCTCTATCCTCCTTGATGGTGATATTCACCCTAATCCTGGACCTCCTGCCAATGCTAATACCAACTGCTCTCCAACTCCTTTACCCTCTCCTTACGAGTCTCTCCTCTTCACTACCATTAATGCCCAAAGCCTCTGCAACAAACTAACTAATTTCCATGCTTGGCTCTCCAAGAACCACCCTGACATTTTATCAATTTCTGAAACCTGGCTCAAATCTCACCTGAAAGACTCCAAAATCACACCCCAACTACAGAACCATTAGAAATGACAGAACTCACAAGAAAGGAGATGAAGTAGCCCTATTTTTTCCTCCTAACAGTGACACCCTACACCAACCCTATACCTCAATTTGCTACAGCTGAAATAACCCTGGCTCTCCTAAAAATTAACAATCATAAAAATATACTGATAGCTGCCCTATACATTCCACCTGGTAACAATATCCCCATTCTTGAAGATATTCTTTCTTGGTTCTCATCCAATATTAGTAATGAAGCAATTATCCTAGGAGACGTCAATATCAACTGGTCTTCCATACACTCAACCACCACCTCCCACAGTATAAACCTATATGGTTTCTCTCAATTAATTATCTCTTCTACCAGGCCCACTAAAGATAACTCTTCAGGCACTGTCTTAGACTGGATATTAGTTTCACATCCCTTCAACATATTTAACAGTGGCACCTTGCCCAATCCACTTAGTGATCACCTACCTGCCTTTGCACTTCACTCTCGTTCCCCCTACACCTGCAGCATAACTATATTTCAACCCATATACTCACAAATTTCAACACTCAGTCCTTCTCAGACTATTTAAAAGAAATGAACTGGAACCCTCTGAAAACTTTTCCTCTAGACGACACTGTTACTTACTTCAATTCTTCCTTCATTAACATACTAAACAGCTTTGCTCCTCCTAGAACTAAAAGAGTCAAATCCAAAAAATGCTCCTTAGATTTCCAAAGATACTATAACCCTTATGCATATCCCTGATAAATCATGGAAACTCCACCAAAAATATAAGATACCAAACTCCCTTACTGAATATAAATAACTTTGAAATCTAATTAAAAAACAGATTGCCTCTGACCATAAATCCTATTACTCTAAGCTACAAAATAATCACAAATCCAACCCCAAGAAATTCTGGAATAGTATCACACCCCTCCTTAGTCCCAGTAGAAAAGACAACCCTTGCCCCGACCCTAATGCTCCAGGTCATACCATAGCCTCCAATTTTAACTCCTTCTTCAATGACTCAATAGCCAAGCTAACTACATCTTTCCCTAAAAACTCATCTGCTCCTTCTACATCTCCCCCCTCCAACTACTCTCCCTCTGCCACCGATACTACCAACAACCTCCTGTCTCCCTCAAACCCATCCCTGTCAACACTATAAAAAAACTTTTCAATAAATTAAAACCATGTTCTAATGCCCCTGACAAATTACCATCCAACTTTCTCAAGTTAGCTGCTGAGGGCATAGCTCCCCCATCTGTATTCTAATCAGCCACTCCATCCAAGAACCCTATGTACCCCTCCTCTGGTAAAAAGCCTTCATCATTCCCTTACATAAAGGAGGAAACAGCAGTGACATCTCCAGCTTCCGCCCTATAGCCATCCTCTCCCCTATCTCAAAAATTCTTGAAAAATGTATTCACCTTCAACTCTTACCTTACCTTTTAGACAAACATCTCCTTACCCCAACACAACATGGTTTTAGACCCAGTCATGGTACCACCACTGCTCTTCTATCATTCCTCAACAATGTCAATTACACCTGCTACTCAGAAAATATAGTATCTTCCCTTTTCTTAGACGTATCCAAGGCTTTTGATTCCATTTCCCATACCTTACTACTGTCTACGCTCCCTCATCTTAATATTTCATCTCCACTATCAATTGGTTCTCTAGTTACCTCGCAAATAGGCAACAGGCTGTTAAATGGAACAACTGTACCTCCTCCTATCTAGACACCCTCACAGGTATCCCCCAAGGTTCTATACCGGGCCCTTTACTTTTCAATATCTTAATAAGCAACTTCCATCTTTGCATCCCAAATGCTAAACTCATCCAATACACCAATGACTCTATGATTATTTGCTCTGAGGAATCTCTCCCCACACTCTTGCAAGTAACTCAGGCTGTCTTCAACAGCACTGAGGCTTGGATGCTAAACAATCACCTAGCTATCAATGCATCCAAAACCAAAATTATGATATTCCCCACATCTAAAAACACCAAAATAGACAAAAACTCCTTCTCTATAATAAGCCAAAATATGACTCCAATCAAAGTAGTCCCCCATACCAAGCTTCTATGAGTTCTTATCGACAAACATCTAAAGCTTGACATCCACTTTCAAACTAACATTATGTAAACTCACCAGAAACTTGGTATGCTTTACCACCACAATCGCTATCTAACCTCTTCAACTAAACTTACCCTCTCTACTACCTACCTCCTCTCCTCTCTCATGTATGGGGCACCCATCCTTACCAATCTTCAAGCCACCCTTAAAACTAAACTGGCATCCGGCTACAATAAAATCTCAAAGTTTGCTACAAGTGCCAAATCTTCCTCTCACAACTGTGACTCCTTACATTCCTTAAACTGGCTAGAGCTCCCCAACTATCTCTCCTTCATTCAGCTCTCCACTGCCCATAAACTCATCTTCAAGCCTTCTCAATGCCCATTTCTCTATTCCACACTTACCATGCACCTTCCTGACCAATCCCTTAGGTTTAATAAAAAGAACCTACTGGAAGTGTATAAACCATTACACACTCCTGGCCAATTTATTTTATCTTTCTCCCTAGCACAGAAATGGAACTCACTTCCTTCCCATATTTAAACTACCAAGAACCTCTCTACTTTTAAGACTTTACTCCACTTTTATCTCTCTTCTAAATGGGAATGCTCCTGCTCCCACCCCTTCTAATCTCTATGCTATACTTCCACTGCTATCAAGTACACTTTCTCAAAATGTTACCTTCCACTCCAGACATCCTATTCTTCCTCCTTCTCCTAACTCCTTTAACTTTCTACTCCCCATCTTTTTTTTCTTTTTTCACTTTAAATATTACAGGATATCTACCTACCAGAAATCTTAATGCTTAATACACCATAAACCTATAACTTTGGCATACTATACAGTTTTGTTATTTTTTGATGTTTGTAATAACTTCTGCTGACTTTTTACCTTGCATTAATTTTGATGTGATTCATTGATGGTATTGTGAAATTGTTTGTAATAACTTCTGCTGACTTATTTCTGTATTACCCTTATTAATTTTGATGTGATTGTTATTTGTATTGTTTCTGTATGTATGCACATGGAGATTTTCTCCCCGGGCCTCCACTGAAAAAGGGCTCATACTGGCCCAATGGACTTTCCTAGTTAACAAACTGAAAATAAATAAATAAATAAAATAGTGTTTGACCAATGCAGTAAGGCTTTCAGGAGTGACCACAGTATCACCAAATAAATATAAGTACACTCAAAGGTTAAAATATTCTCTAAAAGACCAGCCACAATGCAAAGTTTAAATATATTTAATAGTAAATCATAAAAGAACATGAAAATATTAAATATCTATTTACAATAAACATCAGAGTTTCAATTTCAGGAGCTATTAAAAATAACACAGATGAATAAATTCACACAGATATAGAAAAACAGTACTTAACTAATCTCACTATATTTTCCTGACTGAACTCTTATCACCTACTTTAAGGCCCTTAGCAAAGGGTGCCCAATCTTACTGTGTAATATTAATATTAATACAAATGATAGCTTGACCAAGAGCAAGGCTATCAGGAGTGGCCCACGGTGTCATGAAATAAATATGTAAGTACTCTCAAAACTTAAATAGCTCTACAAAGATCAGTCACAATGAAATCTTTAATTATATTTAATAATAAATAATAAAAGCACAAGCAAATACTCAGTATATATATTCACGGTGATATCAGAGTTTAAAACAACATTGCAGGACAGTCTCAAATAAATAAAAAAAAACATCTAAACTATGCTTCACTATATTCCTGACTGAATCTAAGAGAATTACTATACCCTACTTAACTTACTTAAGAGCATGGCAGATGAGGGGAATGGATCTTCTACCTGATGTTGTCAGGTCCAAGACAGAATACAGAATGCTGTGTCTCAGAGAGTTCTCAAACTAATATCTCAAATATTACTGCTGGGATAGCTTGCAGAATGACAATATCTTGTCATCTGACTCTATCACAGGTGAACCCTCCACTGCTGGAAGCTAGCAGTATTTAGCATCTACCTGTAAAAATACATAGACCTCAGATCTTTGGCAGATGCTGGAGTTAACAAAACAACTACATCCCTTTACATTTCAAGACTAGTATTTATTTCACCTTAGAGACAATACAGAAAGCTTTCTAGTTTTAGACATTGTGTTTCCTTGCTGCATGGAAACTGAAAGAAATCATATTTTATTGCATAGCCACAGAATAATTTAATGCCATCTGTTTTTCTGAAGTTAACCTCCTGTATTCCACTTTCCATTGTTAAAATATAGGTTTACTGACATAATGTTGAATTTCATAATGTCTAATAGTCATTTTGTTGAAAAATAACATCTCAACCCAAAACATCAAATTATCAAAATGTCTGCAATCATTTCATTGAAAAAGCAATGAGATCAACCCTACTATTTTGCAGCCCCCCCCCTCACTTAAATATATCAACTCCGAGATCACACTACAGTGCAGAAATGGGCAAATTCAGTACTTTCAACATTGTGTGTTTAGACTAATTTTATTTCAACAATTTGATCATCCAGTATAGTATGTTCAGCCAGTTCAATTTCAACCATTTAGCATTCAACATTATGTCGGTAAACCTAAAATATATACATTTAAACGGTTACAATAGTGCATGCACATTACTGTTCTCTTTCAGTAGAGCACACTGTGGATACATCTTTAAACTCAATACTTTACAAAATAGCTCTTTAACACACATCTGTGCAAGCCAGTTTGATATACACGACATACAGTTCTAATACATTTATAACACAAGTATCTTATATAGATCATACTTGATATTCACAAATGATATATAATTATTTACAAAATTCCAGATAGCTGTGCTGGCAGTATCCCCATTTGTCACAGTATTAAAACATGAAGTTTTGTGCTAAATTACAGAATGACATCACATACATCTGGTCATCTGACTTCTGGTTTCCATACTACCCCCCTTTAATTGAGGCTGCCAGGATTTGGCACAGATGTGTTACCTTACACACCTACAGCTTTGCTAAGAGTTGTTACAGCTTCTGGAAGTTATAAAACAATTTCACACTTACACCCTTCCAGAGTAGCAATTAGTTCACCCCCAAGTTCAAAACAGAAGACTTCCTACTACAGACTTTTTGTCTCTGGCTACATTGAGACCTAGAGATACAGTCTTTATAGCCTAAATTGAGTAATTTATTGTCAGGATATTTTTCTAAATGTTATATGGGGCTGAGCTTAACCACTTCTCTTCTCTTCCGGTATCCTCTATTACAATATTAATTTCAACAGTTATAATACAGTCTGACATGCAGGTGTATTTTTTTCTGTCCAGCAGGACCCACTATTGGTACATTTTTTTAACACAAGCAGCTTTCCAAATACATTTTCATCACAAGCACCAGTACAAATCAGTTGGATATACAAATGACATATAATTCTTTGCAAAACTCCAGCTGGCTATGCTGGCATAAGTTACACATCAACTGCCCTACTTCTCCTGGCATAGCTGGCAATACCTCACATCATCACACAGCTATTTCCTTTTTCTACTATATTCTTGGGATATCTTGACAATCAGCAATTCTGTATTTCCCTCTTTTTACTGTGCTCCAAATTTATATGGCTGTAGTCTTAAAGACCATCTTTCAATTCTTAACAAAGGAGGCTAAATGGAGAGATGATGGAGTCTGAATGGAGAGATGATTGGGGTCCGAATTGAGAAATGATAAATCAGCCATCAAAGGAAAGTAGTATTGCTGGAATTGAATTCATTCTCAAGTCTTGGTGAGTACCTTCATGAGGTGCATCCTGTTTTTCACAAAATCTCACCATGACAACACTGATATATAGACTGTATTTTATATAGCATATATCATGGACAGAGGTAGGTTAAACAAAAAAAGTCCCAGGATATAAAAGTGCCCAATCCTAGTAGTTGAACTGGTGCCAAGAATAGAAAAAAAGATGGTGTAGAATCCTCAAGACATGGAAACATCCCTACAATGGAGCTAGGCCAGGCTCGATGGGAGGATGGCCCCCATTGTAGAAGGAAGTGGTAGTCCACAACAATCACAAAAACTGATAGGCCAGAAAAAGAGCCATAAAGATGATAGAGTAGACTATTGAGGAAAAGAAAGAAAGAAATTATGTACTGTTACTATTATACAAGAAGCCCAGACAAAAGGTATAAATAAAGATTAAGAGAGAAATTAGAGGAAAGAAAAATACTTGCAAAAGAAAAACTGTCATAAGCATCAAATAAAAAAAATTGTGTTCATTAATACAACAGTGTGATGTCCCACCTCTAGCCTAGTAATCAAGGAGCTTCCATCCTCACCACTAACACCAGTGGGAGACATACAATGGGAGAATGATAAGTTACGCACACACTATTTCCAGATGCAGCTCCCTGCATCAACTGCAATTTCCCTTAAGAGCACACAGAGACCACAGATGAGATCTCAGTTGAGTGACAAAGCCAAGACCTCCAGCACCCTCTCTGTCCAAGCAGTGCTTCATGTCCCTGCCCAAGTAGCTGACACACACACACACACACACACACACACACACACACACACACACACACACACACACTTTGAGGTTTGATTTACACACAGACGCACACACCTGGGAAAGGCTGTCATAGGTTTACTAGCTATGCCCCCTTCTGCCCAGACTATAAGGTAGTTATCACTGCCACCAGCCACATCCTTATCAGCTACTTTAAGGCCCTTAACAAAGAGTGTCCAACCTTACTGTGTAATGTTACTATCAATACAAATGGTAGTTTGACCAACAGCAAGGCTATTAGGAGTGGCCTACACAGTATAATTAAATAAACACTATATTCCTGAGTGAATCTAAAAGAATTATACTGTTCTCTAGACTTACTTACAGAGCAAGCAAGGTGGGTGTGGTGAATGGGTCTTCCAGCTGATGTTATTAGGTCAAAGACAAACACAGAATACTCAGTCTCTCTCAGAGAGTTCTTAAATTAAGATCTCAAATATTACTGCTGTGATAGCTTGCAGGATAACATCCCTTCTTGTCATCTGACTCTATCCCAGGTGAAAAACAACCATTAATGCAGCTGGTAGCATTTAGCATCTGCCTGTAAAAATATATAAACAATGGCTTTTCTTAGATCTAAGGCAGATCCTGCCAGTCATAAGACAATAAACACTTCCAAGACAATGCAAAAAACTTCTAGTTCTAGACATTGTGTCTCTTGCTGCACTGAAACTGAAAGATAACATCATTTTATTACATGGTCATAAAGTAATTTAAATTTTCAGCTATTTTTCTGAAATTAACCACCTGTTTCCAGTTTCCATTGTTAAAATATATACATCTAAACAGTTCCAATAGTGTGTGCACATTTATGTTCTTTTCAAGTAGGGTATACTGTGGTTACATTTTAGCTCAGTACTTTACAAAATATCTCTTCAGCACACGTCTGTACAAATCATCTTATATGACATACAGTTCTAATACATTTCTAACACAAGCATATGAATTATGTTGATATTCACAAATTACATATAATTATTTACAAAATTCCAGATAGCTTGGCTGGCAGTATCTCCTTTCGTGACAAACAGATTTATGAAAAATGTTATATAGACCAACAAACATTGGGCCATTTGGAAAAAAGTGACTGAGGAAGTTTGAAAATATAAAGAACAAAATCTACACATTTTTGAAATGTATACAAAAGAAATATGGACAAGGGCAAGAGAGAGATATATGAGATGGTGCAATATTTAGGCAAAGGAGACAGCCAAACTAATCAATACAAAAAAGCAGCCCCGAAAATATTTGAAGAAAAATATAGGCAAAGGCATCCATATACGGAAAATTTCATAATAAATAAAATAAGGTCACAAAGAGGGAATATAGAACAGAAGATTAGTAAAGCATAAGTTAGAAAAATAGAAGCTGAAGTTATGGAATACTTGCAAAGTGAAAGATATAATGTAGAAAATCTAACACAGGTTATATCACAACATGATGGAACAATGAGTCCCACAAGTAAGGAGGAATATGAGGAGCAGGAGACATCTGAAGAAGAAATATGGACATGGGAAAGAAAAAGAGATTTAATGTAGTGCAATATTTATACAAAGGAAAAAGCAAAACTTATCAATACAAAAAGAGCAGCACCAAATATATTTAAAGAGAAATACAGGCAAGGGCATCTAGATATGAAAAATTTTGCAATACAAAAAATAGGAAAACAGAGAAAAAGTAGAAAAGAAAATTAGTAATGGACAGGGTACAAAAGTTTAGTTGAAGTTGTACAGCAAGGTAAGAAACAGGAAACTATGGCATCTCTGACACAGTCAATGGTGTTGGGTGATAGGCCAGTGAGTTCCCATATGAAAGAGCAATGGATGACAAAGGATGAAACTGAAGAGAATGTGGCAGAGGGAGATGCTCTGGAACTTTCTGTAAAATGCCCGCTGGAAATGGAGAATAAAGAATGTGCCCTCAGTTTAGAAGAAAATGATCTAAGAGAAGAGTTGCTTGATTTAATAGAGATGGACAGACATATTAAGATCAATGAAAGAAATAGACTACAGGAAATCAATAAAGCATAAAAAGTTAGAAGTTTGATACAACAAGTAAACACAGTAATTAGGACTGTGCATTGAAATCCATATGATATTACAGACGTAAATAGGATATACTACTGTGCAGCTAAATTAATAACAGATAAAGTCTTACCAACCACAAAAACTCAGGGCAGTAAGGGGAAAGGGAGGGGAGAAGTCAAATGCCATTATGGAAATGTCGAACAGATAAAACTATAAAGCAATAAAGACAAGAAGCGTCACTGCTAGAAGAGTATAGAAGAGGGATTAGATCAACAAAAATAATCAGAAAGACAGACTTGATAAAAGCAATGTGCAGTAACTCCACAAAGTTTTATAGAGAATTTGGAAACAAGGCAAAAGGAATTGAAACACCAGCCAAAAAAGTTGAAATAGATACATTTTGGAGAAATATATATGAAGATCCTGTGGAACATAACAAGGATACTGAATGGATAGAAGAAGTAAAAGAAAGAATGAGAAGTTCAAATGTACATTATATATAATGGGATGAAGTAACGGCCAGAGAGATTGAAACAAAGTTAAGAAAAGCTGCTAATTGGAAAACCCCAGGCCTAGACACAGCACCTAACTTCTGACTAAAAGTATTATCATCTTTACATGAAGATTTAGCCATGAGTAAGAACTATTTATATGCACACACCAAACAGACCCCAACAGGAAAAACAATACTCCTACTTAACAGCTAATCTGCAAGCTATCCTAAAAACTGTAGACCAATAATTTGCCATCTGATGATGTATAAACTATACACTGGAATTGATGCCGACACAGTTTATAGTTATTTAGAAGAAAACTCAATCATGGAAATAGAACAAAAGGGTAACAAAAGAAAGTTATATGGAGCAAAGGATCTTTTGTTGTTAAATAAAGTCATAACAGAGAACTGTAAAAAGTGGAAGAATCTAAGTATGGCATGGATAGACTACAAAAAAGCATTTGACAGTATCCCACATTTGTGATAAAAGAGTGCTTAAAAATGTAAAAGATAAACCCTACACTGATTGATTGCATTACAGCAACCATGAAACTGTGGCAAACCACTTTGCAGTTAAGCCATGATAAAGGATAAATTATTATTCCAAGAATAGAAATTCAAAGGGGGATATTCCAGGGTGACTCTTTGTCACAGCTGCTCTTTTGTCTTGCCCTTAACCCATTAAGCTGTCTGCTTAACAGATTAGGTCATGGCTACAGTTTGGCTCCCAGAAAACAACAAAGTATAAAGACTTCTCATCTTCTTTTAGTGGATTATTTAAAACTGTATAGCTCATCAGATGAGTAACTGAAAGCACAACTGCAAGTGGTCAAAACTTTTTCAGATGATATAACAATGCCATTTGGTTTTGATAAATGTGCAAAAGCAACCTTTAAAGCAGGAATGCAGCAGTAGCAAGAAAATACTATTCAGGGACAGGAATGTGATATAAAAGAACTTGAGAAAGGAGTGTATAAATATTTGGGAACTGATGAAGGAGCAACAATAAAACATGAAGAAATGCAAATAAATCTTAGTAAGGAATATTTGAAAAGACTAAAATTAAACCTGAAAACAATACTGACATCTAGGAGCAAAGTCCAAGCTATAAACCAATTTGCTCTTCCTGTCCTAACTTACAGTTTTGGAGTGATTCACTGGCTCCAAAAGGTGTTGGATCAGTTGGACAGGAAAACAAGAAAGCTGATTCATGCTTATCAAATGATTTATAAAAAATCAGCATATACCAAGACTATATATTCCCCATTCTGAAGGAGATGTGGGCATCCTTGAAACTGATTACATGTATAGATCTGCAATCCTATGACTGCAAACATATCTGCTGATCTCATAAGACCCAAATGTAGTGAAAGTTTTAAAACATGAGGAGAAGAAGTCTAAGATGACTTTCCTGCTTAGTTTAGCAGTAGCATATCGGTGTCAAGAGTGAATGGAAATCAAACCAGAAGCAGATAAAAATCAGGCAGCAAATGAATGTGCCAAACAACAAAAGAAAGGATATAAGGTGAAGGATCATATGAGAAGGCAAGAAATTTGGAAAATACATAAATATAGTTGCAAGTACAGAAAAGTCTTGGAACAACCTCATATTGATCAGGATCAAACGCAAGAATGGTTAAGGAGAGGTGAATTTAAACCAAAAGACGAAAGGTTAATATTGGCAACCCAAGACAGTGGACTATATACACGTTGGTTTACAAAGTCCATTGAACATGTGGGAGAAACAGAGAAATGTAGGTTTTATAAAATAGAATTGGAAACAATTGCACATCTCGTTGCTGGTTGTGATATACTAATGCTAGAAGGACTGTATACTGAAAGGCATAATAATGTGGCAAGACTGTTGCTTTAGGGATTGTGCAAACATTATAATATTAAAATAGCTGAAAAACATTGGAAACAGGAGCCACAATGCATTATAGAAAATGATGAAGTATATATCATATCGGATCATCCATTACCAACAGTTCAAAAAAATAGATGCAAGAAAACCAGATATAGTAGTCCGCGAAAAGAAGACAAAAGTAGCATTGATCACTGAAATTCGTACACCCAGTGACTACCAGTGTCTTACATGCAGAGGGACACAAAGTCATAAAATTCCAGGATTTGCAAGCAAAAATGAGGGCGATGGAAGAAGGATACCCAGATAGTTCCAAAAGTAGTAGGAGCAATGGGTCTTACAAAAAATTATTTACAGTCATACTTAGATATGTTATTGATACATGTAACTGTATGAATTACAGGAGGAGTCAATACTGGGCACATCATGTGTGCTGTGAAGAACACTTCTGGCTAACATCAAAGATTGAAACAATACTAATTTCATGAACTTTAATTATACTTTGACTTAGGAATGGGGTCCATTCCCATCATGGTATTAGAAACCCAAAAGACAGTGAGAAACTAAAAAGGCTTAGGTTATTTTTTTAATACAAGCTCTAAAGGTTTTTCATTTTCATATGTAACTATTGTGAATTTGTTACCAAAGATATACATATGAAAATGCTCACAGTCAATCACTAAAACTTCCTTCCTAGTTTGACTGCATCTGTTTTAAACATCTGACAAAAATCTACTGGCATATGGAGTGCATTTCCTGCATGTGGCTTTATATTGTAACAAGTGCTATGGAACATGCATCTGAGCTCAACCACCTCTTGATATTTGTTCTAGTTCCTCTTGCCATCTCTGCCTGTATAAATGGAACACCTTTCTTCATTAGTTTTTCATTAATGGCACTGTGAGTCTGGTAAAGTCTTTTATAACATTATAATTAAAATTAACTATCCCTAAAAGATTTCTACATCTTTTTGCACTGGTTCAAGATGACATCCCATATTTGAATATATGATGCTATGAAATTCTAGATTATACTTGAAAAAAACAGTTTATTTCCCTAATGGAAGGTAATTTTCTTTAATCCATGCAACAGTTTTCATAGAATTGATCATGTTTTTTTTTCATCTCTGTCACTGACTATGATGTCAACAATGAAAACATTGACATCTTTTGTTACTTTTTGTGACTAGTTTAATTACATGCAGAAAGATCATAGCAGCACCATTCACCCCCCGAATATAAGCCTTTTGTACCTCATTAGGTCTGTATCAGTTGAGGATGCTGTGATGCTTCTATTGCTAGGGTGAATTTCATGCTGGTAGTACCCTGGTCTGAGATCTAGCTTACTGATCACTTTAGCATTACTGAATTTTCATTGTCATCCACTGCTGGTGTCAGGTGTCTTGCTCTTTGATTCCTGCATCTACACTGTCTGATGAAATTATTTTTTTTTTTGTACTTTCCACAGAATTGTCCAAAGGCTAGACACTGTTCCTTATCAACATCTACACTGTTTTTTGCAATTATTTGTCTTTTATGTAGCATTTACATGTTTATTTTCCATCTGCTTTTCTCAGGTCTCTTAGTTTACCTTCTTCAATTATATCTCACTACTTCTCTCTCTCTCTGCTCATTTATATTTTATTTTTCATCTTCTTTTTCTGTATGTAGAAGTTTTATTTCAATTTCAGTGTGGAGGAAGTAAACAAGGAAAGAAAGTTGTATTGGCTACAATTCAGACATTAATGCAGTAACAGTCTAATCTAAGTATGTATTCAGTACAAACTCTGTTGCTTAAACCTAAGCCTGGATCATACCAATATCTTCCTTTTAAAGCTAGATTAAAGTCAAGCTATCAAAACACTCTTTAAAATACCCATAAAGACCCTGTTCTATCACCTCAAATATCTTTACTTAGGATGAGTTCTTAATTTAACCTTCGTGAGGCAAACAACCCGTTATAAAAAACAGGTTATCTTTCATATCCATGTAATATTTTATAAGTTCAATAACTTCAGAACCAATGGTATAATACCAGAATGACAAAATATGAAGAATTTAGTGATAATAAAATTGTGTGTGTAATCCAAGACCACAACCAATTATGCATTTTAATTGCTTGTGTAACACACAAGCTAATTTCAGCCAGTATTTGAGATTTGTACATTTAAATTTAACTTCTTTATATTTATACATCTTATTCTTCTTTCTCTTTAATTCTGAAATAGCAATATATTTTGGGTACTCTAGTAGCTGAATTAAGATCATATTGTGCACAGCAAATGTCTTTCTTCTTATTCTGCCACAGCTACTTATCTGTATTGTTGTGTCCCTTTGTATCTATGTCAGTGAACTCAGAATTTCTAGCTAGTGTCCCCAGCCTAGTAAAATGCTTCTGTGTGGTTTAATCCTCTTTCTGTCTTGCAGTTTAGAACTTGTAGATGTTATATTCTACATTTTCCTGGGCTTAAAGTGGCTGTTTGCATGTCTAACAGACTTTGGAATCTGTCATGTGGTTTTGCTGTGGCCTCATATATGCCATAAACATGCTTCCCTGCCATGTAATGATAATGCTGTTACTCCATCATCTCTTCTGATTGTTCATGTCTTTGCAGTGATCTGAAACATGATTACCCACTTTTCCAGAACAAGCTTATGTTTGTATTATGGCCTATTTTATGCGACACTAAAACTCTTAATAGTCATCACTCTCATTTCTATGTGTTAAAGCTTTAAACATGTCTTCCTTTCTTTTAATGTTTTGTCTTTCTTGAGCATCCTTTTAATGATATTTAAAACATTGTTTTTCATGTTTTGTTAAAATGTACTTGGTATTGAATATTTCTCTTGACTGCTGCCTTGTATTCCACTTCTTCTTTTGCAGTTGGAAAAAAATATTTGTGATCATATAAAGTAATAAAACAAAGTTTACTTATTCCTTCTGTTGAATAAAATAACTTACCTCATCACCAGTTTCTGTTGAGCTAGAGGTTGTGCAGCTATCTGCAGTTCACTAAATTTGGTTTAGAAAGACAGCTCTACAAAGCAACTGAGTATAGTGACCCTAATTCCAAAAGACTTGTTCTCAGGGTAAGTGACTACTTACACCGATAGCATGTGTTTTGTAATCTGATCCCTGTTGTGTTTGTTTATAGACAGGTCTTACGCCAAAGTAAGTCACTTACACTGACAGCATGTCTTTTGCAATCAGAGCAGTTTTCCACTGAGAGAAACTCTTTTGGAATTGGGCCCTGTGTAGGTCTATGGCGCACACAGTAGAGGTATTACACAGATGGGTATGGCTTTTTTAAGTGTATAAAATACTCAGGACAACACAAATTAAGCAATGCATACTCTACTGTTTTAGTTGAACAGCTTTATAACACTTACAGGCATATCTACTCAAAAAGTCACCTTGAGAACATCTAAGGTATTATTTAAGAATATTTTCTTTGCAGTTCAAAACTAGTTACAGGCCAGTGGAAAAACAACTATTTATTCAGTACATGCATAATTCATGAACTTTCACTTCCTCTGTCTTCTTTCTGATACATCCTTGACTAATAGCTTCATATTATTTATTTACTGGTAAAGTTGGAAAATACCAAGGCTTTTCTATGAGAAGAAAAGAATAGACTCCCAGAGCACTGCAAGTCTTCCCTTTTACACAGATGGTTGCTTTGATATTAGATCACCATAATACAGAAATCCTGTTTTAATTAACGTGAAAGTTAACTTCAGCCTTATTGTTTGAGGTAGTGTCCTATCATGCCCAGGAGAGAAGCAATGGCACACCCAGATAACTTCCTTAAGTATTTCTTTAACCTTTTATATTATTTTTAAGGCCAAACGTTTTTCTGGGAAGTGACAGGCTGGCATGAGGTACACAGGGTATTTATTTACTGCACTACTGTAATCATATACCCTTATTTTACCATTAATAATAATTCTTTTTCCTGGGACTTGCATTAACAATTAAACTGAAGTCTGATTACTTTGCTGGTTCTGTAGCACATGCCACAAATATGTCCCTTACCTCTTATTTACCATCTTGCAATGCAGATCACCATAATTTACTGAAGAAGTCGAATAAAAAAAGCCACCTATCCATCAGATCAGACTGAGTCAAAGTTCGCCACATCTACTCTTATCATAGTCTTTTGAATTTGGGGTTGCTTCAGGATTCATCTTAGGGTCCTTTCATTCTAGAGTCCATTACTAGTTTCAGTTTTAATAATCACCTTTCAGTAAGTACCACAAGGCCCAATACTGCATTTTAAATGCTCATATCTATAGCCCTATAGCGAGACTCTAGCCTAATGAAATCTTCAGGGTAACTTCATATGTAGCTACATTTGCTATCAGTGGTCAATGTTTTGGCTATATTAAAGCATAGCACTACTTTGGCAAATAACTGAAGCCCTTTGCTTTCCTACTTAAACCAGAAAATGGTTGTTTGTAAACCATTCACTAGAATATCTTGTTAAATTCTGTTTCTGTACAAAAGAAGTAGAACTTCAGCTTCACTCCTTTATGGTGGCAAAGATCCTTACACTTCTCATGAAGGGGCTTCAGCCTCTGCACCCCTTTACTTACATAATAAAATCCAAGGCTGTGACACCTCAGAGAAGAGGGATTTTTCCCTTTCCATGTCCAATAAGTTTTTCAGATGAGCATTATCATACAGTCGGTCATGACACAGGTATTCTACTCCATTTTCAATTTCTATCCAAGCTTATAAAACTGTTAGAATTTTGCTCATCTCCTACCCAAGCCTGTAGGGATATAGCCAAAAGTTTTCATATATACAGCTTGTCCTTCATCTCTTAAAGTTCTGATAAGAACATTTTTATGTTTCTTCTGATTATAATTGCCATATTCATCCCATGTTCTACTCAGTATGAATACAACTGCACCACCATGAAGAAATATAAATGTCTCTATCTTTATTTCAAGTGGGTTATTGTATCTTCTGTTTTACACAAGTTCTTTGATGACTGACAAACTGTTAGATAACAGATTTTAATCAGGTATACATCAATACTCACCAACATCCCAAAATCATTCAACTATATCAAGTTAAATGTCAGTTTCGGCAGAAAGGTTATTATCTATATTGGGCCCAGTGTTCTGGTGCAAATCTCTTCCTGAAACACAGAGCTTAAGTAACTGAAACAGTCTGTGGAGATAAATCAGATGTAGTTGTGGTAAGTGAAGTGGTGACATTCTTTAAAAGTCTATATTTGATCTCATCAGCTTATTGTGTTGCTGTTTCTACATTGGGCATATTGCCGTGCTGTGCATTACAAATATCTGCAACAGTATTATATGTTATGTTTATTTTGGATTGCCGGAATTTAACAATTCTCACAATTTATAAAACATTTATTGGACATTGTATTAGACTTTGATGAATTTGCTTACATTGTCCTGAATTTCTAAAGTTTCATTTATAGTCCTTCATATTTGTCGTTGCATTGTCAGTCTCTTGTTTGTGAATTAAAATGGCCCCTTAGACCAGCTGACACATCCAGTTAATAATCAAATGATATCAAAAGTTTATACAGGAATTAAGTCAAATATCCAATCAGTAGCTGGGTCTCAGTGTGATAATATTTTTATAATCCTTCTGGAATGAGATTCAACAATTAAAGCTAATGCAAACAGAATAATAAAAAAGTTTAAAGGCATAGAACATTAATGAAAGGAATAAAATTATCTACAATTAGAATCTGCCATCCTCCCAATTTATATTTTAGATAATTTTATTTATTTTATTTTTATTTTATTTTATTTTATTTTACATTTGTTGACCGGGCTAGTCTAGCTGGATATATTTCCATTTTCAGTAGAGGCCCGGGGGAGAAAAGCTCCACAAAAAACATAACAATGAGACATAAACAATGAGACATATTGTTAATAAACACATTGAAATACTAATAAGAAAAAGTATTAATAAAAACAAATAGTAATAATAATAAAACCTAGTGATAAAGTTAACAAAAAATTTAGGCACACCATCAAAAGTCAAGACTAGGTTAGGCCAGTTTCAAAGCTTCTAAGTTAATTCAAATAGGCTATGCCATAAGGCTCCTACTACACTAAAAAAAAGAACAAGTGGAAAGAGAGGAAGGAGAAAAGTGTAAGATAAAGGGAGAGGGAAGAGACTGTAGTCAAGAAATGGGAGAAGAACAGGAGAAAAAAGACAACAAGAGGAATATAAATAAATGATACAAACAAGAGGATATGGGAGAGGTAAGAGAAATGGGTCAGAGCATAGAGGGAATAGTAGGGAAAAGAAAGATAAATGCTAGGTCTTCAGCACAAGATAGGGTAAAAGGTCAGGGGGGAGAGCAGTGAGTCTGGTGTATTACATGAGCAGAGCCAGTGGTTTTGGAAGTACAGTTTGATTTGTTGTTTGAAGAGAGGTAGGGATGTAATTAGAGTTATGTCCCTAGGTAGCAAATTCCATAATCGGCCTACAGTATTAGTGAATAAAGAGTCACCAGCTAAGTTGTGAGCTTTTATGGGTTTGGTCAAGAGTTTAGAAGAGGAGCGAAGGGAGGTAAGATTGTTATAAGGGAGTAAGAGCTGAGATAGAATAGGGGTGTTATCAGGTTGGTACAGAATTTTATGGGCAATAGTAAGTTGAGAGATTGTAAGATGATTTTTTAGTTCTAGCCAGCCTAGAAGTTTCAAATTAAGGCAGTGATGGGTTTTGAAGGGGTTACCAGTGGCGAAGCGGGCAATGTTATTATAGCAAGTTGCATGTTCGTTTAGGTTAGTTTTCTTGAGGTTAGTGAAGATAGGAGAGGCATAAAAGAGAGTGGATATGAGATGGGAGTGGGCAATAGTAGATCTAGCAGATGGGGTAAGAAACGGTTTAATACGGTATAGGGATCCAGTCTTTCTGTTTACTGATTTGATGGTGTTGTTGATGTGTTGATCAAAAGAGAGATTATTATCAATGGTTATGCCAAGCAGTTTAGTTGTCAAGTCAGGAGAGATGACTATGTTGTTGTCAGACAGGATGGTGAAATGTAATGGGGAGGTACGAGTGGTGGGGGTGAAGAGGAGGAGTTTAGTTTTTTTAGCATTAAGGAGAAGGTATCGTCTAGTAAACCAAGTTTCTACTGTGTTGAAGATTTGTTGGGTTAGTGAGATTAGGTTAGAAGAGGAGGATGCTGAACAGATAATAGTGGAGTCGTCAGCATATTGAACGCAGGTGGCTTGAGGAATAACAGAGTGGAGATCATTAATAAAAAGGGAGAAGAGAAGTGGGCCAAGAATAGAGCCCTGAGGGACTCCAATAGAAATGGGGAGTAAGGAGGAGATGTGTTTGTCCCAAAGAACAGCTTGTTGTCTGTTGCTGAGATATGAACTAAACCATTTTAAAGTAAGTTTATCAAATGAAAGGGATTCAAGAATAGTAATTAAAGCAGAGTGGTTAACCATGTCAAAAGCTTTTGAGACGTCAATGAAAAGAGCAGAAGAGAGAAGGTTATTATTGCGATTGCTGTTGATAGTATCAACAAAGGAAAGAAGGGCAGTGGTGGTGCTATGGTGAGGTCTAAAGCCATGTTGACAGTTAGCTATAATATTGTGTAGAGAGAGATACTGTACAAGTTGCTGATGAATACATTTCTCCATAATCTTTGCTAAAGGTGAGAGAAGTGCAATTAGTCTAAAGTTAGAGATGTCAAAAGAGTTACCGCCTTTGTGTAGAGGGATAATATGAGAGACTTTCCAGATGTCAGGGATGGTTCCCTCTTGGATGGTCCTATTTATAAGTATAGATATTGGGTATGCAATTTCTTTGGCTGCCTTTTGCAGAAAGAGGGAAGGGAGTTTATCAGCAGAGGGGGTGCGGGGTTTTAGTTTGGAGATGTCTTTAGATGAAAGAGGTGGAGATAGGTTGTAGAGAGAAGCTGTAAGAACAGTCTACTAGATTATTTGGAGGGTAGAAGTTATTAGTGTTCAGTTGACCAGCAAGAGATTGAATGGTTTCAATAAAGAAAGAGTTAAAAGCATTTGCAGTCTGGTGAGGGGTGTCTGGGTCAGCATTTAGTGGGGAGGGAGTTTTGGCAGTTCCTGGAGATAGGAGTCTATTGATTGAGGACCAGAATTGTTTTGGTTTGTTAAAATGGGTTTCTTGTAGTTCACAGTAGAATTTTCTTTTGTCATTTATTATAGCTTTTTTGGTAAGGTTTCTAAGTTGGCGAAAAAGAAGGAAGTCAGTGTTAATTCTAAGGCATCTCCATTTGGCCCAAACCTTGTTTTTAGACAGGATTAGCTTCTTAGTTTCATTTGAGAGGCATGGGGCAGAATTTGACTTCATTCTGATGGTTCGCTCAGGAGCATGTTTATTCAAAATCGGGAGAAATGTGGAATTAAAGAATATTACTGCTTCATTCAGTGGAAGTATTTTTAAGGGGTTCCTGTTACAAGCTCTGAGTTCGTTTTGAAATAGGTCAGATTTAAAGTGTTTGGTAGAATGAATATTTCTTATATTAGGGAGGTGTAGATAGTCAGTCTTCCCTCTTGTGATATAGGTTAAGCAATGATCACTGAGATCATCAGGCATAGTTCCTACTTTATATGTGATGTTAACTTTGTTTATGAGTATCCAGTCTAAAGTAGTTTGTTTTTTATTTTGTTTATTAAGCCTTGTAGTAGAGGTAATGGTTTGGGTGAAACCATTTAGGTTAATGTGAGAGGTGGGATTGTCAGTGTTAATCATATTCCAATCTATATTAAAGTCACCAAGAATTATAGTTTCTTGGGGGTAGTTAATGGAAACCCAACTAAGAAAGTTTTCTAAGATAGGTATATTGTTGCCCGGTGGTATGTACATACAGATTATGTAAAGGGCTTTCTTAGCATTTAGTTGGAGTTTAGTGATGATGGCTTCCACTTTACTGTCTTGGGTTGGACAGGCTGAAAGGGTAGAGATGTTGAGATGGTTCTTAAACAGAATTGCTACACCACCACCCTTTCGTTTGGTACGGTCAAGCCTTAGTATATTATAGCCTTGGGGTATGATTTCAGTGTCTTTGGTGGCTGGTTTAAGCCAAGTTTCAGTGAGACAGAGAATGTCAAAACAGTGAGTGTCTAAGAGGGCATGTAGGTAGGGTACTTTATTGTTTACACTACGTATGTTAAGATGTCCTAAGAGAAGGGTATTATTTGAGATTGGTCTGGGTGTTTGAGAAGAAGGGTTCATGGGGCCAGGGTTGGGGTGAACATCACCGTCTTGTAGGGTAGGGTCATCAGGTATGGGTGTAGGGTTACTGTTTAGAAGGGTTAGAGGTTTTACTTTTTTATCTGAGGGTAGGGTGTAGGTAAGGTGAGAGTGCCTATGGAATTTAGGTAAGTTGTAACTAGAGGTGGAGTTGATATTTAGGAAGGAATTGAGAGGAGTCTGGAAAGAAGAAGTATGTTTCTGTATATGGGTTGGCTGAATATGGAGTGGGTATTCTATGAAGAAAAGGAGATAAGTAGAGAAAAGTGAGGCTAAGATTAGCACTGAGAGTATAAGTAGTGTGCATAAGTTGAGGGTCATTTTTATAAGTAAGGTAGAAGTGAATTATAAAGTGGGGGAATATGATTGGGCTTAATAAGGTGGTAGTAAGTGTTAAGGTTGAAAGGAAACAATAGTATTGAGGTAAGCTAAGTGATAGGGATATTAAAGTATATAAAATATAGATGGTCAGGTTAAGTGAGTTGAATGAAATAGAAATAGGAGATACAAGAGGAAAGAGGAGGGAAGCAGGTGTTAGGCTAGGAGTGTTAGCAAGCGAAAGAGGAAAGTAGGAGGAGGCTGTGGTGTATAGAGAGGGGAGGGGTTCAGGTTTGGCGGGAAGCAAGAGGATAAGGTGGTATGGTAATGGGTGGGACTGGAGATGTATAAGTCTAGGACCCCTGGGGGTGGGTGGGAATTGGGGGAAGGGAGGAGAGCGGAGTGAGCCCGCAGGGCGAACGGAGCGGGACACACAGAGTAGACCAAGGAGGAAAGAAAAAGTATCAGAGAAAGCAAGGTGAGTCAAGGTAAGAGAGGATAACCTAGGAGGAGGGGATAAGCGAGAATATCAAAAGGAGGAAAGGGATAGGGGTAGGAAATGTAGGAATAAATACTAGTATAAGGAGTATAGAAGGGGACAGGGTGACTTCTAGTGGTCAACAGCAGAGATGAAGTGAGCATACAAAGGAGCTACCAAACGTAGAACCAGAGTAATGGGAGAGGGAGGCTAAGCCAAATATCAGTCCAGGGAGAGTGGGAGGAGGTAATACAGGTGTATGGAGGGGGGTAGCTGCTGGCTGCTTAGCTAGTGGCAAACAGAGAGCGTAGCAGGGAATAATGAGTTACAAAAATTAGAACAGCATGATGTGGGTAGACATACTTTCTTGTTTTCTTGAGGTAGTGAGTAGAAGAAAAAAAAGCAATGTCCTGAGCATCTTCAAGGGTAATAGGCAGAGAGCACCCTAGTAGAAGAAGTAGAGAGGTTCAACCCAGGCAATAAACACTGGGTAATGCAGGGGATAGCTGGTATGGGAGAGAGAGAAAAAAAAATGTTAGAGAGAATATTAACATACATAGGTACTAATACAGTGTCAAATGCAGATAAAGCAGGTTATTCAAATAGTAAGCAGACTAATATCACATATAAGGATATACATACATTCAGACTAGGGCAAGCAGTATAAGTAGGGAAATTGAACAATTAGGCAAACTGGATACTATACTGTATAGGTATATCTCATAGCAGGCTATTGCAAACTATATCATGTTACACAGTCATTGTGGAAGCTATAGAAATGCACACAAATCTGTACAAGAAAGTAGGTTGGGTGATGGGAAGGCCTTAGGAGAAAGGGATCCCAGCCCAGTCCGCAGGTGAGAGGCCACTACAGAGTATACTAAGAGCTGTAAAGTGGCTAGTAAACTGCAATAAAGCAGTGCAATATAAGGTCAGGGTATAAAGGAGGATTAACCCCTAGCAGGATAAACCCTTAGAGCAACAGTAATTCAATCAAATAGCAAGAGGTATCTGAGTGGGGATTAGTATAGATAGTAGCTTTGTAGCAGTCGCTAAGTCGACAAACACAAGGCAGACAGACAATACTAGGTACCAAAAGTCTAAGCCCTAAATAGTACAGCAGATGTCCATGAGATAGTAAAGAGATCTAGACAATCCAGTCTAACACACAGTCGCTAAATAATCCTAGTATATTCAGATAATGCAAAAGAAAAAGTAAAGCTTTACAAGCACCAGAAAACCTTAATTAACAAATGTACAGTGGAGGGCAGTAGTAACTAGTAGAAAACACTCAAAAATTAACACTAGCACGTTGTCGCTAAAGATGGTAGCCAAGGCACCAGAACAACTAATTCAACAAATAAACAGTGTAAAGCGGTGGTATCTAGAAGAAAACATTCAAAAATCAACACTAGCACGTTGTCGCTACAGCTGGTAGCCAGTAAATGTGAATTAAAGATGTTACGCAGCCTTGTCGGTGACGATAATTATACATATAGAAAGTAAAACACAAACAAATGCAGATGTAACTGCTATATCAACACAGTAGGGCAGAATATTATGCACTTGCAGAAAAAGCAATATAAAAGCAGTCGCTAAGGGCAGGATATATAATATGACTCAATTGACACAGTTAATGGTACTGAGACTAGCATATGAGAAAACTAAATTCTAAAGTAGCACATGTAGCAAAACGCATTCGCGTTTACAGGAACAGCAAGTAGACACGAGCTAAAACCTCAAAGTTAAAAAAAAAACAATACACATGGCAAAAACGCTTTCGCGTTTACAGGAATATCAAAAAGAAATATAAACGCTGTCGCTAAGGGCAGGATATTTCATATGACTCAATTAACACAGTTACTGTTACTGAAACAGCAAAAACCCAGCAAAAAATGTGGTCTTCACAACACATATATATTCATAACATGTAACTTCAGAAACTGCTTTACAGTCAAGCATACGGACCCCTTTAAACAGTGAACTTTGAAAAAGTAATAGGGTTGGATTCTAAAACATTTGGGGTAGTGTCACAGAGGGTTTCTATCATGATGTAACCCTATTCCAAACACTCTACTCTGTCTTGTTACCCACACGGGATAAGTATGCCAAGTATGTCAAAATAACACCAGACAGCCGGGATCTGTGGCACAGAGGGGGTAAAGTCATGATTATGACCCAGGTGACTCACATTCTAACTGCAGCTTGGGTGCTGGAAGAACTGGATGACAGAGGATGATAGTGAATAGTTAGCACCACCTCACCTATTCAGAGAGGACAGGACAGTGGTTCTATTCAGCCAAGCAGCATTATGCTAGAGGATGCTTACCAGGCACCAAACATGACCAGGGCTGGTGACACAGGCTTAGGTCTACCAAACTGGTGATAGTAGCTCTTGTATCAATAGTGAGCAGAAGAACACATTGGGAAGAGGAGCGTAGGCCTTTGCAGTGATACAGGTGATTATGTCAGCCATTAGGTTTGGAGTTCTCTGATGGATACCCAGATGACAGCTTCTGTGATCAGCTTTCACCCTGTAGGAAATGAACGGGCTGGGAACAGCTTTCTCCCTGCAGTAAGCAAGTGGGCCAGTGGATTCCCAAGACAGCTGTTGGTTGGCAGGCATCAGGATCTAAAAAAAGATGATCAAAAATGGTAAAACCAAAGACTACACAAGGATCACTATTCTAAATATGTCATGGTATACTAATTACAGGCAATGTAATTCTGTAACATTTGTATGATCTAGAATCATTCTCTGTGAACAAATCACATTACCTATTCATGATGTAGCCTAAAAGTGACTGATACCAATGCATAGCCCCCCACTTAGTCCAAAGCCTGCCTACACCAGAGCATTACCTGTACATCAGCATAGTACTGCAGGACTTAACAGGAGAAATGCTGTAATACAGCGATGGTGTGTAAAATACACCTGGCCAGTGAGACTCCTAGCTCTCTATGCATGTCTTCAGCATTACTCCAAGCATATGGGCAATCCTCAAGTAATGTCTGCACTTGTACTTCAGAAATACAGGGTGAGCTTGTAGCTGTGCTTGGATGTTCCATTAGTTTCAAAGCAATATGCAATTTAAAAAATGTATTAATTGCCATGCAATGCCAATATATACTAGTACTAATTTCCCAAGTAGCAAAGGGGAGAAAAGGTCTGGGAATTGGGTGAAGACCCAGAGAAGTGCATATTAGCATATACTGCATCATGGATTACATAGGTGCTCTTTGTGAATTACCAATGTTTAGTTGACACAGGAAAGCTCAGCATAGTATGCTGCCACAGACAAAGGTCTTTTGGAATTAGGTCTAGAATGTTACTTTTCATTTTTATTATATCTTTTGAAAAACTGTTGACACCTGATAGAATTAATGCAATAATAAAAAAATAATAAAAAAGTTAAACTGCACTGAAGTATTATTTATTTATTTATTTGACATTTGTTGACTGGGTATGTCCGAATGGGCATGATCCCTTTTTCAGTGGAGGCCTGGGGAGAAACTCTCCAGAGATAACATAAAACAGCAATTAAACAATAGGTAATACAACAGGTAGATAGCAGAACAACAAATAATGCAAGTTTAACATTAGCAAAACCAAAGTCAAATAGTGCTCCAGTTGACAAGTAATAAAGCAAAAAACAAAGGGACTTCCAAGTACGGATAGAGCTAGGTAAGATATTCTAAATACAAATGATTAAGTTCGTACTTAGTATCAGTAATGTAGAAATTATTTCAGAGGAATTATGGAAGCCAATTATGGATAGAGAAGAGATATTAGTAAGGAAGAGAATTAAACGAGAAGAAGATGTAATGGAGAATTGGGATAGGGCAGGGTGAACAAGCAGGAGAGTTAAGAATTAGTTAATAGAGAGTATGGCTTAGGAAGGAGAGACAGAGACGTTAAAGAGGAAAAGGAAGAATAAGAAAAAGATGAGTGAGCAGGAGTAGGAGGAGAGAGGAAGAGAGAAGTAGAAAGTGTTTAATAAAACACAGAAAGTAAGGAGGAGGCTGGACGTAAGTAGGGAGGGAAGCAATTGGAAAGAAAATTGAGGGAGGGGAGGAAAGAAATGTAGGAAAAGGGGGAAAGGTTAGATTGGGGAAGGAGGGAATATTTAGGTGGGTTGGTTACATGGACATTTCCTAGAGCTAAGTAGGTATTGTCAGAGAACTGTTTTAAATACCAAAGGAAGCTTATTCCATGAAAGAGCTGGAAGGTAGCAGTAAAGGTTTTGTCCATAAGATTTTTTTGGCTTGTGAATCTGTAAAAAACATTGGTCAGCACTTCTAAGGGGGTGAGGTATATTATAAATATATTATATATTATTAATAAATTATTACTATATTAATAAACTATAATATATATATTATTTGTATTATATAATATATTAATAAGCATATAATATCTATAAGTATATTATATAATATATAATATATTGATTATATATTATATTATTTATATATTTTATATATATATATATATATATTAATATATTATATTTATATTTTTATATAATATATTTGCATGATAAAGAGAGACTAGAGAAGATAGAGTGGAGCAAGAAGAGGGTTTATTAATTATATTGTGGATTACAAGAAGTTGAGAATAATATTAATAATTGAATAATATTACATAATGATGAATAATTTTTCAATTAGGTATACTGCTGTACAACTTTCAAAATGTGACAGAAAAAACACATTATGTAAATAAAGTACTACACGCCATACAAGATGTTATTGTAATTCTCACTAAGCGTGGTTTGTGTAATATGTTTCCACTTATGTTTCTGTTAGACCACTGGGGTCTTGATTTTTGCTGAAGTAAAATTAACTTCATGGTTGAGATAAAGCCTCATTCACCTTGTGCCTATAGAATGGATGGAAAGCATCTTTCTTATTTTTTTTTTTTTTGCCTCCTGCAGTTGGTCATCAGCAGCCCCCAGTTCCTTTCTCATACAGTGGGTCTACCAGACTCATATTAGCCTCTCCTGGACTAAACATGACCCATGTACAGGGGCAGTGAGGAGATCAAGGACTGTAGGTTGGTGTTGCATTACTGTCAGAGAGTGATTTTCTCCTGTCTTTGCCCCACCCCTGTGCATGGCCAGTAACATCATAAGGGTGGGAAGTACAATGGGCATTAGCCCATTAGTATATCAAACCAATTTGTACAGATGCTTGTATTGAAAATGTATTTGTAAAGTTCCTTGTGTTAAAAAATGTACCAACAGTGGGTCCTGACTGTATTGTAACTGACTAAATGCATATGTTTTAACAGAGGATACTGAAACAGAAGAGGTTAAGCTCAGCTCCAGCTAACTTTGAAAAATAGTAAGAAATTAAATTACTGAGCATAGGCCATAAAGATGTTATCTTACATTTCTGAAAGAAGACAGAGATGCAATGTCTGTAAGAAGCATGGTTTGTTAGTCTCTGTAGGAAGAGCAGAAGTGTTAAAATTGTTTTACAGTTTTCAAATACTGCAACAAACTTTATCAAAGCTCAAGATATGTATTGTAATACATATGTGCTAAATCCTGTCAGCTTCTAGTGATGGGAGTAGTGTGGGAAACATAGTCAGATGACCAGGTGTGATGTCATTTTGTAACCAACACTGAAATAATATTTAGGTATAATAGAGAGAAGTCTCAGGGCACTCTGTTTTTGGAACCTGACAAGAAAGGACCCCTCACCTACTTCATCTTACCTTGCTCTAGTAAGTGAACCAGGGAATAGTAATTATTTAGGTCAGTCAGGAAGATATAGTGAGATAGTTAAGTACTGTTTTTCTGTATCTGGGTGAACCTATTCATCTGTGTTATTTTAATATTTCCTGTGATTGAAACTCTGGTGTTTATTGTAAATAGATATTTAGTATTTTCATGTTCTTTTATTATGCATTATTAAATATATTTAAACTTTTCATTGTGGCTGGTCCCCTTAGAGATTATTTTAAATTTTGAGAGGACTTACATCTATTTGGTGATACTGTGTCCACAAAAAGTACATGTTTACACCCTAGTCATGGGCGATTTCAACTACCCTCCATTAATTGGGAAACTTATATGAGCCCAAACTCACTCGCACAAAAGCTCCTGGATTTTGTTAACTCAAATGCACTGGAACAAATAGTGCACTATCCCACAAGGGGCTCAAATATTCTAGACCTGGTCCTCACCAATATGAGTGATCAATGCAATACCTCAAGTGTAGGGTCCACACTATTTAAATCCAACCATAAGTCAGTCACTTTTGAAGTAGTAAAAGTACCAGAACTCCCCAAAGGAGAAGTCAGGTTAAAAAACTTTACCAAAACTAATTATACCCTCCTAAGGACAGTATATTCAACTTCCAAGCCCCAGTTTCCACAGATGGCATTGACTGCTATACTAAGGTATACACTGATGCCCTGTATAAACCTCTACACAGATGTATAGACACAGCTGTGCCTGATAGAATTAATGCAATATTTTGAAAAAAAAAAACATCCTGGTGGACATCTAGCATTAATAGATTATACAATAAGTGAAAGAAGCTGCTGTCTAAAAATACAAAAGTGAAAACCCAGAACAGGAAGAGCACCCTCCTCAGCCTAAACAAGCAAATAAGACAACTCATGAAATCCTCAAAGAGCAACTATGAGAAAAATGTAGTTACCATAGCCAAATATAACCATAAGGCTTTCTTCAGCTATGTCCGCAACCTAAAAGGTAGGACTCAGATGTGTACTGAACTAACTGTGGATGGTATCGCACACACTGACCCTGCAGAAATTGCAAACCTGCTAGCAGACAGGTTTGGTGAAAATTTCACCCCCTATCCCCCCAAGCATACCACAAACCATGTCTTCAACTTCTCTTCCTCCCTGCATCTCCAAAGAGCAAGTCATTAATGCTCTCTCCAAGACTAAGAACACAGCCTCCATGGGACCAGATGACATTCCGGGCTGCATTCTTAATGTTCTAAAACAAGAGCTAGCTACTCTACTAGGCACTCTATTCAACCACAGGCTGAGTACTGGCTTTGCCCCCACTGAATTGAAAACAGTAACTGTTATCCCCCTCCACAAAGGTGGCTCGGCAACAGACCCAGGTAACTATAGACCCATAAGTTTAATCAGCCTTATCTGTAAGGCAATGGAATGAATCATCATGGACTTCATAAATAAGGATATAGGTGACCTGCAAATGCTAGATCTGTCCAGTTCAGTTTTGTCAAGGATAGGTCATGCCTGCTTTACCTGGTGGACGTTTTTTGAGAATGTGACCAGAGCCATAGATGAAGGGAAAGCTGTGCTCACAGCCTATCTTTACTTGGCCAAGGCTTTAGACACAATCCCACATTCGGGCATCATTGACAAACTAACCCAGTTGAATATCAACTTCTGTGTTGTTAGGTGGGTTGCAGGCTGGCTCACAGATCAACAACACTTATTTAAAGTGGAAGACTTCACCTCTACCAGCAGACCTGTCACCAGTGGGGTCCAGCAAGGGTCAGTGCTGGGCCAACTCTTGTTTGGCATATACTTCTCAGAAGTTCTGGCCAAAATGGAGGGGCTGTAGCTAACCAAGTTTGCGGATTACTGCAAATTGGGTGCTATCATTAAATCCCCTAGTGATCTCAGCATTCTTCAAAAGGGGCTTATACAGACCAATGACTGGTGCCAAAGTTGTGGTCTTAAACTAAATGCTAAAAAATGCATCATCATTCCCTTTGATAAAAACAATGTATCTACTGATTATAAAATAAACAATAATTCCATAAGTACCAGTTCTGTAGTGAGAGACCTGGGAACACAAGTTGACTGTGACCTCAGCTTCCACCACTATGTGTCTACTGTGATGAGGAAGGCATTCTACATCACTCACCTGATTGATGAAGGCATCGCCTCAAGAGCAAAAGAGATTATAACTCCCCTGTACTCATTCCACATCATGCCTGTTATTGAATATAATGCCCCCTTTGGTATGTACCGTACTAGACACCTGCAGCAACTTGAGAGACCTCAGAGATTTCTAACTACAAAAATTCAGGGTCTCCAGCTCATGTCATATATGGACAGACTGAAGTCACTGCCACTGTACTCAGTAGCATATAGACTACTTAGAGGTGACTTATGTCTACCTTACAGGGCTATCTCTCTCCCAAATGTAATGAAAATACTGCGCATCTGTAAGTCAAATGGGACTACAGTCACCCATTCCAGGGACCTTAATCTAGCCTGTGACATAAATTGGACCTGCTGGAGAGATGGTAGGCTCTGGGCACTACCAACTGCTGTATTACCTCACCCTCTAGCCCCCCACAGGGGTCCACTATTTACAATAACCCTTTGTTCCATTATACAGACTCTCCCTTTTCCTTGAGAATCAGGTGCCTCCTTAGCTAGCTCCGTCATGCTTCTTAGTGTAGGGTCCGAGAACTGAGTCTGTCTCAACTCTATCTTTGTAATTCTTCCCAGCTCCCCTTCCACAGGAAGTCTGGTATCCTCTGACAGTGGTGCCTCACTATTAGCCTGGGTACTACAATCACCTTTGCCCTTGCAGTCAGTCTGTCCAAGGGAACATCAGTACCTACCAGCAGCAGTTACTCACCTTCAGGCTCACTACTACAGGGTAGCTCCCTCCCTGAAATAGCTACCTCACCAGCCCTGGCTTCAGGTGTGGGGTTATTCTGGATCTCCCCCAGGCTATCAGACCCACATGCCTGTTTCCAAACCTGACTGTGTATAACTGCATGCACACAAGGTACTGCATTATTAAAATCATTCCCTATCAAGAAATCTGTAGGGATGTCCTCAAACACACCTACTGGCTTGCTTCCTTTTCCACCCTCCAAGTCAAGGTGAACCCTGGCCAAAGGCATTTGGACTGGGGTCCCTCCTAAAGCTCTGACTGGAGTAGTCTTCCCAAGCAAGTAATGCTCCTCTTTAACCACTTCAGGCTTCACAATGGTTATCTCAGAGGCGGTGTCTTGCTTAGCAGTGGTCTGTTTTCCATCCATACTTCTCAACTGTACAGATTTTTGCCTTAAATTTTTGGTCCATTTTTCATAAAATTGTGGTTTTCTGGCAAATTGGTGGCAAATCATTAAATACTGAAGTCAGAAGATAAAGACATACATTTGAATTTCAGACTTCATACCCTTCAGAAAAATTCATGCTAACATAAAACCTGTTATCATATCAACTTTCTAAGTTTATAAGAGCAATATTTAAAAATTGTCCCAATTTTTGGGCCTTTGTCCCACTTTTTTAAGGCTTTGTCAAGATTCCTTGCTCTAAGAGGTTGACAGGTATGTTTCCATCCACTAAGATATGATATAAACTCTGGTGATAGTTTGGTACCCCTGTTGTCTCCATACAACTTACCACTGGCATACTGTTTTCCCACCTTCTGGCCCCCCTACCTTTTGTTCCCCACCATGCCTCCATGGACATCATTAAAACATTTAACCCTTGAACCTGGCCATCTTGCCACTGGCATACTGTTTTTCCCACCTGCTGGCTCCTCCACCTTTTGTTCCCCACCATGCCTCCATGGACATCATTAAAACATTAAACCCTTGAACCTGGCCAAGTACCTGAACTATTGGCTTCCCCTGTTACTGATGGACTCTGTTGGGGTGGTTTAGGCTGCCCACCATGGGTTCCTTATATTCATGTGCAGCACTGGGTGTCCCCTTCCTGTGCAGTGATGCCCTGCTTTCTAAGTAGAGATCCCTCTTTATCCCCAGCTCATTTGCAGAGTTACATTCTCACTCTGCTTACCAGATTCTCATGCCCTAAGACAAAGTACTAAGAGCTTGTTCCCTCACCAAAAAGTCTGCCAGCCCTTCAGAAGTGGTAACCTGACACCCACTCACCCACCTATGAAAATAAATGCTCAGCAATATAATCGTACACACTTTCATCTGCCTAGTGTCTACCTGTTTACCTTGTGGCTACTAAGAATACACACCCATTTAGTGACAGCTGCTTACAGGCTACAGAAGTTCAATTAATATCCACACCACTGCTCACCAATATGTGATGTCCCCTCTGTGGGCCAGTAATCAAGGATCCTGAATCCTCACCACTGACAATGGAGATGGATGTTCATTTGGGAAAAAATTGATGCACTCAGTATTTCCAGATGCAGCTCTCTGCATCAAGCACAATTTCCCTTAAGAGCATTCAGCAAACACACACAGTCTGGGGTCTGGATTTCTCTCTCTGCCTCCCGCCAGGTCCCCAGTAAGACCCCCCCCCACTGGCACAGCTATAGAGCTTAATTCTCAACAGAATGTCCAAGCCAAGTCCTGCAGCACCATCTCTGTGAAACCAGTGCTTCATGTCCCTACTCCAAACAGCTGATACACACACTTTTTGAGACTTGATTTTCACAAACACACACACACACACACACACACACACACACACGCGTGCACACACACACACGCAAACACACAAACACACACACACACAAAATCACACACAAACACACACCACACAAACACAAACACACACACACACACACACACACACACACACACACACACACACACACACACACTTGGGAAAGGCTGGCAAATACTTACTAGCTATGCCCCCTTCTCCCCAGACTATAAGGTAGTTACACCTCATCATAAAAGGGTTCTCATCCAGGAAAAAAGAGGTCATTGTTCCCCTCTACTTGTCACTCATTAGGCCCATTATAGAGTAAATTGCCCCTTTTGGAATGTACCTCACAAGACATCTGCAGCAGCTGGAAAGGCCACAGAACTACCTCACAAAGAGGATTACTGGCCTCAAACAAATGCCCTACACTGACCGCCTCAAAAAAATCCAGCTTTACTCCGTAGCATATTGCCTACTCCGAGGTGATCTCTGCCTAACATATAAAGCTATGTCAAACCCAGAGCTGTTGGACATGCTACACCTAAAGAAATCCCAATCCCTCCAAGCTACACGCTCTAGGGACCTAAACCTTGTCACCACAATAAACAGGACACGCTGGAGGGATAGATTCCTGTCCCAGAGACTTCCTATACTCTGGAACAAGCTACCCATCTATGTCAAGCAAAGTTCTTCATTAGCACTCTTCAAAAAAAATCTTGACGAGTGGATGGGAAATAGGAAATACACCCTGGGTATCATTTCTGTGTCTCTGCTGGACAGTGGCACAGGAAAATAACTTTCTTGGGTGGCGTAAGCTATGGTACCTTGCTGGCTAGGCTTAAGTAGGCCCTTGAGTCGATAGTCTAGTACCTACTATGAACCTATAAACCACCCCCAGACACTCTAAAGCCAGCTACTCTAAGGCTCTTGCAAGGGTATCCAATTATACTGATGTAAATTAATATTAATACAAATTATAGTGTTTGGCCAATGCAGTAAGGCTTTTATGAGTGGCCACAGTGTTACCAAATAGATGTAAGTTCTCTCAAAGTTTAAAATATTCTCTAAAGGCACCAGCCACAATGGAAAGCTTAAATATATTTCATAATAAATAATAAAAAAAGTGAAAATACTAAATATCTATTTACAATAAACATCAGAGCTTCAATCACAGAAAATTTTAAAATAACACAGATGAATAGATTCACACAGATACAGAAAAACAGTACTTAATTAATCTCACTATATTTTCCTGATTGATCTAAAGAATTACGAGGCAGGTAGTCCCTAGTCTTGAGCAACATATTACCCTCACTTAGAATGATGCCACAGTATAAACAAAAAATTATCGATTTCAATAATTGGCTTACTTTTTGGTGTCATTCAAAGGGGATCCATTTTCCGTCAGTCTGGGATGACATGGTCAACAAACCTCACTGCTTTACCAGAGACAGTTTGCACCTGGCACCACTAGGCTTTTGGCTGCTGGCAAGGACTCTTGCCTCCCCCATAGTGCCTTTTTTAGGCTAGGTCTCAAAAATAAAATTGCTGATGTGAAAATTGCCAACTATAACAAAATAAAGGTTATGCTGCTAAACGCTAGCAGCTTAAATGAAAAACTGTGCACTCTAGAAGCGCTTCTATCATTGGAGGATATAGACGTTGTGCAGTCACAGAAACCTGGTTCAAGGCCTGAGAGAGTATCATGGCCTTGCAAGGCTGCAATGCCTTCTACACCTTCAGACCGTAAAATGAACATGTGGGAACCAAAGCATGTGGTGTTTCTACCTATATTAGAGATAAATTAACCTCCGGACTAGTTAGACTGGACAACTCCATGGAGTTACTCCAAGTACAGATTACTGTGGGCAAGACCCCCATTCAAGTCATAGCTACTCATGGAGCCCCCTCCAAGGATCATGATGCAAATGAGGCCTACTTGACTAAACTAGAGTCAATCCAGATATTGCCAAACACTCTGGTCACGGGGGATTTCAATTATCCCACTATCAACTGGGAAACATACTCTAGCCCTAACTCACTAGTATAAAAGTTCATTGATTTTGTTAACTCAAATGCCCTGTAAAAAATTGTTCAAACTCCAACAAAAGGAACAAACATACTAGATCTGGTCTTCACTAACATGACAAACAGATGCACCACTGCAACGTTCGGACCCTCATTAGGTAAATCCAACTACAAATCAGTCACCTTTGAACTGGCACTAACACCAGAACTCACAAAGAGCAGTCAGACTAAAAAACTTCACAAAAGCAAACTATACTCTCCTAGGGGAAGGCAAAAAAGCATTCCAAGCCCACACCCCTAGCTGGAAGTGGTAACTACATCAAAGCTTACACTAAAGCCCTGTACAATAAATTGTATAGACTCAACTGTTCCAAAGAGAATCAAAGCCAGAGCCTCAAGGGACAAAAAGCCTTCCTGGTGGACATCCAGCATCAACAAACACAGAAATTTGCTGTCTAAGAAAACTAAGGCGAGGCCCCAGCAATGGCAAAGCACCCTCCTGAGCCTCAACAGGCAAAAAAGACAGCATGTCAAATCCTCTAAGGGTAACTTTACATATGTAACCTAAAAGTTAGGACTCAAGCATGTGCCGTACTAGTGACTGACAGTATCACACACAGTGATCCCGCAGAGATAAGCAAACCTGCTAGCAGACAGATTTGGCAACAATTTCACTTCCTTATCCTCTCCAAACATATCACAAACCTTGGCCCAAACTCCCCCCACCGTAGATATCTGAAGGGCAGGTCATTAAAGCCTTGCCTAAAACAAAAAACACAGCCTCTATGGGAACAGATGGCATCCCAGGCTGTCTTCTAAACAAACTAAAACATGAACTTGCATCACCATTAAGTACCCTATTCAATCACAGGTTAACCACTGGCTTTGTTCCTGCAGAATGGAGAACAGCAACAGTTTTCCCCTCCACAAAGGTGGCTTAGCAACAGACCCAGGGAATTATAGACCCATAAATCTGACCAACTTCATCTGTAAAGCCATGGAATGTATAATCATGGACTTCATAAAGACATAGGTGACCTCCAAACCCTTGATCCAACCCAATTTGGCTTCATCAAGGGCAGATCTTGCCTGTTAAACCTGGTGGATTTCTTCAAAAATGTGACCAGGGCCATTGATGAGGGCAAATCTGTGCACACAGCATACCTCAACTTGGCAAAGGTGTTTGACAGACTCTTGTACTCCGACATTACCGATAAACTTAGCAAACTGAATGTAAGACTGTTTGTTGTATGATGGGTTGCCAACTAGTCACAAACTGGTCACACACTATCAAAGTGGGTGTGTCCACATCAACTATCAGACCTGTCACCAGCAGGGTGCTTTAAGGGTAAGTGCTGGAACCATTCTGTTTGGTATATACTTCTCAGAAGTTCAGGCCAAAACTATGGGGCTGTGGCTGACCAAGTTTGTGGACAACTGCAAACTGGGTGCAATTACTGAGTCTCCACACGATGTCAGTATACTTCAAGATAGTCTTATGCAGACCAACAACTGGTGTCTTAGACACGGTCTCAAACTGAATCCAATGAAATGCATCAACATCCCCTTCTGTAAAAGCAATGTCCCTTCACACTATCAAATTAACAACAATACCTTATGTATCTATGAAGTGGTAAAAGATCTGGGATCAAAAGTAGGCTGCGACCTTAACTTTGACGACTATGTGGCTACTGTATTAACGAAGGCTTTCTACATAGCACACATGATTACCAAAGGCATCACGTCTAGAGCAAAGGAGGTTATAACCCCTCTATACTTGTCACTAATCAGGCCCGTAATTGAGTATACCGCCCCTTTTGGCATGTGCTGTACAAAGCACCTGCACCAATAGGCGAGACCTCAGAGGTTTCTAAGATCAAGGAACTCCAGCATGTGCCTTACACAGACCAACTAAAGATCCTGTCACTATACTCAGTATCGTATAGACTTCTTAGAGGAGACTCATGCCCGGCTTACAGAGCAACCTCTGACCCAAATCCAGTGAATTTGCTGCCCATCTGTAAATCAAACTGGATTACAGCTATCTATTCTAGGGACCTAAATATGGCCTGTGACTTGAATAGGACTTGCTGGAGGGACAGATTTGCCTCCCACCAACTACCGCATCTTTGGAATAGGCTGCCAACTCATGTAAAGCCGAGCACCTCTATGACACTGTTCAAAAGGAACCTGAACGAGTGGATGGGGCACCATAAATTCTTACCAGGGATAGTGCCCACAACCCTACTGGACATAAACAATTATTACTAAATACAAGGATGAAACGGCTAAGCTTGAAATGACCTCCAGGTCGACAGTGTAGTAACCTACTATAATCATATGATCCTATAATATAAATAACACACTATTGTTCTGGTTATATTTTGTGTTGTTTAATAAGTCAGTTCTTCAATTTGTGTTTGAATGTTCGTATCCCACAATTCCATCAGAATGGGTGGGGTTAAATAATTGTCTATGCAAATTGTATGTTAATCAGCTTCCCAATTGTTGGCTGGGTGTACCTACTTTCCATGGCCTTTTTCCAGATTTTTTACGTTTCCAGGTTGAGAGGTATGGCTGATGATACACAGTATAGTAGTTGTGTCTGCGTACCACGTGGCTTCTTAATGGGAACAGACATCAGTAAAACTTCTTGTTAAACGAGTGTAGGCAAATGCTAAACATCCGCCATTAAGACAACAAAACATTTTAAACTATACACAAAGGATATTTTTTTGTACTCAGGTTTATGTTACCTCTCAAATGTCCAGATTTTTGTCTCATATTTTTGGTTTGTTCCAAATAAAATCTGAATTTTTCAGGTAATGTGGATTGAAATCACTGAAAAATACATACATTTGAGTTTCAGACTTTATATCCTTCTGAAAAATGCATACGAGTACAAATGATGTTATTCTAGCAACTTTCTAAGTTTACAAACGCAATATTTAAAATCTATCCCTGTTTTGAGTCGTTGTTCCCGATTCTTTCAAACTTTATCCATATTTCTTGAAGTACGTACACAGCGGATGCAACTCCGCTGTTTTCATCGATTAACTCGGTATTTAACTGTTAAGACCTGCCTGAACATTATTTGGGGCCGTATCTTTGCGTTGCTTGAACGACGAAAGCTGACTTCCGGTTTCGAGGTTTAACTACGGAGTTATGAAATTATTGGTAATAACAGTATTCCGCTTCTATGGTGTTGGTTGTTAATAACTGAGAATATGTAGAGCGAATTGGAAGCCTCAGTTACGCAGAAAATAATATTGTAATTCGCTGGTCGTAGCCGGTAAGAGTTGTAAGCAGGGGTGTGTACGCCTCATTGCTAACGCTTTTAGAACTGATAAAACGTTTGTAAGTCTTGCAAAAATATGTATATATTATTGGTATTCACGAGTAGCTAAGTATTGCTGTATTTTTTTTTCTTTGCGCATCCAACTTTGTTGAAAGCCTGTCTTTGTAAAACACATCGGCGTTTGCTTTGGCTTGAATATTGGAGCTGCTGCAAGAATTAACAGCTCACGGTATGAGAGCTCTATGAGGGGCCTTTGTAACAGTGCGTCTTCAAAAGTTCAGTGCTCTTATTGGTCCTCTTCTCAATGCCATTGACCTCTTATTATTCTGAAGATGTGTCTCTTATTTTTCAAGATTAAGCGGACTTCTACTCTTTATATTCCTATTGTCCAACTTCTTTTAAACCCAGTTTGCTCCCTTAAACTCTCACACTTTTACTCATCCCACTTCACTCTTGCCTATCTTCTAACTGTATAGAATATACTCATATTAATATGTGTCACTAAATATAGTGCTGTACATGTTCTGTAAGGTGCAGCAGCCTACTTTTACATAATGTATACTTGCTTTTGCTCTACGGACTTCCACCAATTGTTAAATAATATGTATTCTCTTACTGTGTTCTCCTAATTCATTGCTTGCAGAAGCTGTGGAGTTTGGTTGTTAAGCCTTTTACCCAGACTGACCTGTAGAGTTTGCTGACACATGCTGGCATGCATGCATGTATATAAGAGAGCTTGTTTGTGTGCTTATGTGTTAGAGATGCATTTTATCTTGTCTGTGTATGCATGGCTTATATTTTTGTTTGTTAACCAGGATAGAGATGTGACCCCCAAGGGACCCATTTCAGCCACAATCTGGAAAATATAAGCAGAATAATACAAATGTTCAAAGAATGACATACAAAAAAGTTTTGAGACTATGTGCATGGTAGAATTTAAGAAGTTAATGGAAATGCTGTATTACACTTATTTTAGGTTTTGATTTACATATAGCTAGACATTTTTGGATCTTTGATTTTTCTTCTGGGTAAAAGGTAGAGGTCCTCCACCATTATTATGAAAGGATTTTGAGGTGAAGGTATTAAAAAGTAATACAGCTGACTTCATTTCACAGGAGGCACTCTGTAGAACCCTCAGAGTAGTGGTTTAAGGACTGAAGAGATAAAGCTATTTATACATATATTTAAAAAGACTGCATAATTTTACCTTAAGACATTTTTAAGTTTGTGATAGGCAGCCACTTTCTGTAGGAAGTCAATTAGATTAACTCAAACTTTTGTCATAAGATGGTGTTATGAGTGCAAGTTTGAGTTTCATTGTTTAGGTCTGAGAGGTGAGAAAGCCAAAGGCATTGCTAGCTGTGGATGAGATGGCTGTTGCAAGTTTGAGTTTCATTGTTTAGGTCTGAGAGGTGAGAAAGCCAAAGGCATTGCTAGCTGTGGATGAGATGGCTGTTGGCCAAGATGTTTAAGATTGTAGTTGATAGCGACTGGTTCAGAAGTCAAGTCTTTTGAGAAGAGTTTTTTTTATTATATAGTGTTTTGTGAATTAGACTGAAGAGGAGGAGGAAGTTTGCACACTTTTAGACTAGAAGCTATTTGCCACATTTAAGGGTAGTGCAGTAATGTTTAGTCTGAGGTAATATAAAGATAAAATGCTAGATTCTGTTAGTGTGTGTGCATGAAGATGTTTTTGAGTTTCTCTTTGAGGCATAAGTAAGTAGGAGTAGACTGTATTTCATTTGTGGTTGGAATATATTTTTTGCCAATCGTGTTAGGTTTCACAAGAATGTAAGGAAATTCTGACCACTATAAAGACTGTATGCTTATAATGTGTATAGAGATGGGGAATGTTGGGCAGAGTGACGTGGATATTTGGAGCTGAGGACCCTTTCAGTATCCTGATTTACCTTTAAGTAAGGGGTTGGGAAAGGAAATTGGCATTCAGTTAGGCATCGTGTAGGATTGTTTTATGTTTGTAAACCTTACCCTATCCAATCTCCATATATAGGATGAGGTTGTTATCCACAGCATACAAGCCTACCTCTGGATCCCAAAAAACAAAGCCCATAAGGCAGGCAAACAATTTACCCAGGACTCTTGTCATAGGGAACTCCATTGTACAATACACAAATGCCCCACTTACAAGACTTGACAAGGCGAAGGCTACTATGAGTTTCTTATCTGGAGCCAGGATCTGCCATGTTACACATGCACATGAGTCATTGCACCACAGGTACCAGTATGATTCTGTCATAGTTCATGTGGATGTGAATGACCTGAGACATATCTGGATTATATGAAGAGAAGCATTATGGCCCTCTCAGAATATCTGTTTCAGACTGGAATGTTCCTTGCATTGAGCAGCATTCTGCCATCACCAAAGATAATGTCATACAGTATCAACAACAAAAAAAATTGACTTGGTTTCTGCTGTCACTTGCATTGAGCAGCATTCTGCCATCACCAAAGATAATGCCACACGGTATCAACAAAAAAAAAATTGGCTTAGTTTCTGCTGTCATTCCAGGGGGATTCCATATCTGTCAGCCTGGGAGTATGTGAACAGCAGACAGTGTTGCTTTGCCAAATATGGCCTGCACCTGTCATACCCCCCCCCCCGGCTTCCAGATTTTGGCTAAAATTTTCTGTACCCCTTTAGAGCCTTTCTTTCTTTTTTTTAGGCAGTGCCAAAGTGATAAGCCTACCGATGAAGCAAATAAAACCCAAAGGAAGCTAAAGGTGTTACTGCTCAATGATATGAGCTTTATCAAGAATATCCACAACCTGCAAACTCTCCAAACTCTGGATAATATAGACCTCTGCGCCATTACAGAGACATGGTTTAAAGCCGCAAAGTACTCCGGCAGTGCAAGGCTAAATTGTCTTCCACACATTTAGATCTAAACTTGCATAGACAAGGACTAAAGGTGGAGGTGTCTCTATCTACAATAACAACAAATATACCTTGGGGTTGGTTAAACAGGATGAAACTCTGGAGTTCATCCACATGTAAATCACCTTGTCCCTTACCATATCTTGGCAAGTTATAGGTCACCATCAATTTCTCAAGAATCCCACAATTCTTATGTAGACTTATTGGAGGTACTCTCCATCCAACCAAACACTCTATTCATGGGGGACTTTACTACCCCTCTGTAGACTAGGAAATATACACTGTTACCAACTTGCAGACACAGTGTTTCCTGAATTTTATTAACACATATGCCTTTGATCAGTTAGTGTACACTTCAGCCATAGGTTCAAACATACTGGGCCTTGTTCTCACCAGTATGGGAAAGTGCTGCCCCCCCCCCCCCCCCCAAGTGTCGCATCCTCACTGGTGATTGCAGATCACAAAGCTGTCTCAGTCAAAATAAAAATAAATTTGGAAAACTCAGTAAAACCTGATCAAATTAGAAGCTATTCTATAGCAAGCTGTATCCTATTAAGTGACAATTTGTCAAAATTCACTGCCCCACCCAGTGCAGAGTTCACAATAGCCTGTGCAGAAGTATTCACGCTGTACAAACATGTAATTGGCTGTATAGAGGCTGCCGTATTTATCAGACGTAAGCCCAAAACAAACAAACCACACTGGTGGGATCATAATCTAATAGTGTATAACAAAAGGAAACAAATCACGAGTCATGGCCAAATGGAACTCATAATGACAAGAGCTCACTAATAAAACTAAACAGGAAACTTAAGGGGACTGATTAAATCCAACAAGGCCAATAACAAGGTCAGAAAGCATTCTGAAGCTAAAGACAACCACAAGGCCTTTGACAGCTATGTCCGAAACCTCAAAAGATAACATGCAACAATGTGCTGAAGTGGTTGTAAATGGTACCACCTTCACTGAGCAGAGTGACGTAATGAATCTGCTGACTGACCAGTTCAGCTCTAACTTTAGCACCCCATCCCCCACCACCCTTTGTGAGCTCCCTACCAGCATAACCCTCCCAACTCTCGGCAGGGAGAAGACCATGGCATTACTGACGAAGGCTAAAAGCACCATCTCAGTGGGGCTTAATATGTCATCACCTCCTAAGTAGCCTGAAACATGACCTGTCAGGACCACTTGAGTCACTTTTCAACTACAGCCTCAAAACAAGCTATGTGCCAAGTAAATGGAAGAAGGCAGCAGTTATCCATCTTCATAAGGGTGGAACGTAACTTTACCCTGAAAACTACAGACCCATTGGTTAGACTAGTCTAATGTGCAAAGCCGTGGAATGAATTATCATGGAAATGATCAACAGTCATTGCCAACCTACAGACACTGGACCCAAGGAAAGTCATGCCTACTTAACCTGGTAGACGTCTATGAGAAGGCAACCAAAGCAATGGATGAAGGAAAAACTGTGTATACCACCTAGCTGGACCTGGCTAAGGAATTTGACACAGTACCCCACTCTGGTATTGTGGACCAACTCCTTGAACTTGGCATAAATCCCTACACAGCTCACTGAATTGTCTAGATGTCTCGCAGAACCGAAAACGTTAGGATTGGTGAAATATCTTCCGCCAAGAGGTAAGCTGGGCCCACTCCTGGTTGGCATCAGTTTCTCAGAAGTAGAGTCTAATGTCAAGGGCTTCTGGCTGACCAATTTCTCAGATGACTACAAATTGGGAGCCATCGTAAATTTCCCCCATGACAGTAATATTTTGAAAGAGTTAGACAAATGACTGGTGCCAAAGCCAAGGATTAATGCAAAGAAGTGCATTATAGTGCCTTTTAGGAAAAAGTCTATCCAGGCAAATTACTCTGTTAGAAGCTTCTGAGAGTTGACCTGGTAGTTACAGATCTGGAAATGTATGCAGATAGTAATCTGGTATTTGACCAATATGTAGCCAAGGTAATAAGAAAATCATTTTATGTCACCCACCTTATAAGTAAATGTACGACATCCAGGTCTAAGTAAGTAATAGGTTTGATAAGGATTGGCAGAGAGGTACAGTCATTGAGTACAATGCCTCTTTTGGCATGTACCTCACTAGGTGTACTCAAGTGTAATGCCCGCAGAGTTTCCTCACCAAGAGAATTCATGGTATTCACACACTGTCCTTTACAGATTGCCTCAGAGCCTTGTGTCTGTACTATGTCTCCTACAGGTTGTTTAGAGGCAATCTGTGCTTGGCATGTAAAGCATTCTTAGTTCCAGCCCTGATGGAGCTTTTGCACATCTGTTCATTTTGCAGAACTAGAAACACCATGTCCAGGGATATGAACTTTGCTTGCAACTTAAATAGAACATGCTTACAAGATAGATATGTGACTCAAAGGATCTCCATGCTCTAGAATAGGCTCCTGATACCTGTGAAGCAGTGTCCATCTGTAACCGTATTTAATGTAACCTTGACCATTGGATGGGAAATGGCATATTCATCCTCTGGTTGGCCCCCTTGTCTCTTATAGACAGAGGCTGACAGTAAACATTACCTAACATTGGATTGGTAGTCATAAAAAATTCATTTCTGGGCTGGCACCCGTTTCTCTTTTATAAACCAAAGCTAACAGTAGACATTCCCTAACTAATGTACTCTCCCACATAACTTTTTAGCAACCTCTTTAACATACCACCCAATTAAGATGCACATGTTACCAGGGGGATGCAGTTGGTTTAAGTTGTATTTGTAGACTTATAAAGGCCCTGGTGGTCATTAGCCTCATATGTACCTGTGAATCTGTCCAACTATTAACCTCGGTAGTTAATGAGTTGTTGAAAGCAATGAACATTAAGGAACATGGAACAGAGTTTCGAGGTATCTAGCTGTAATGCTGGGGGGTGAGAAAATGCTATTAACAGCAGAAGATTAGGTAATGTAATAAGAGTATATGAGTATAAGGAGATGAGGCGCATGGCAAAGAAAGAGGTGGCTAAAGCTAAGGATAAGGCATATGGAGTGTTGTATGAGAGACTGGACACTATAAAGAGGGAGAAAAGGACCTGTACCGATTTGGCTAGACAGAGGGACAGAGTTGCGAAAGATGTGCAGCAAGTAAGGGTGCTAAAGGATAGTGAGGGAAAGGTACTCACAAGAGAGGAGAGTGTGTTGAGTAGATGGAAAGAGTATTTTGAGAGGCTGATTAATGAAGAGAATGAGAGAGAGAGAAGGTTGGATGATGTGGGGATAGAGAATCAGGAAGTGAAACAGATTAGCAAGGAGGAAGTAAAGACCGCTATGAAGAGGATGAACAGTGGAAAGGCTGTTGGCCCAGATGACATCCCAATGGAAGCATGGAGGTGCTTAGGAGAAATGGCAGTGGAATGTTTAACTAGATTGATTAATGAAATTCTGGAAAGTCAGAGGATGCCTGAGGAGTGGAGAAAGTGTTTTGGTACCTATCTTTAAGAATAAGGGTGATGTGCAGAGCTGCAGTAACTACAGAGGGATAAAATTGATTAGTCACAGCTTGAAGTTATGGGAAAGAGTAGTAGAAGCTAGGTTAAGAAGGGAGGTGATGATTAGTGATCATCAGTACGGTTTCATGCCAGGAAAGAGCATTACAGATGCAATGTTTGCTCCGAGAGTGTTATTGGAGAAATACAGAGAAGGTCAGAAGGAGTTGCATTGTGTCTTTGTAGACTTGGAGAAAGCATATGACAGGGTACCTAGAGAAGAGTTGTGGTATTGTATGAGGAAGTCGGGAGTGGCAGAGAAGTATGCAAGAGTGGTACAGGATATGTACAAGGGCAGTGTGACAGTGGTGAGGACTGCAGTGGGAGTGACAGATCCGTTTAAGGTGGAGGTGGGATTACATCAAGGCTCAGCTCTGAGTCCTTTCTTATTTGCAGTGGTGATGGACAGGTTGACAAATGAGATCAGACAGGAGGCCCCCGTGGACTATGATGTTGGCAGATGACATTGTGATCTGTAGTGAGAGTAGGAATCAGGTTGAGGAGACTCTGGAGAGGTGGAGATATGCTCTAGAGAGCAGAGGAATGAAGGTCAGCAGGGCTAAGACAGAATATATGTGTGTAAATGAGGTAGAGGAATGGTGAGGATGCAGGGAGTAGTGGTAAAGGTGGACGAGTACTTTGGATCAACAGTTCAGAGTAATGGTGAATGTGGAAGAGAGGTGAAAAAGAGTACAGGCAGGGTGGAATTGGGTGGAGAAGAGTGTCAGGAGTGATTTGTGACAGACTGGTACCAGTAAGAGTGAAAGGGAAGGTCTACAAGAGGTTAGTGAGACCAGCTGTGTTATATGGGTTGAAGACAGTGGCATTGACAAAAAGGCAGGAGTCTGAGCTGGATGTGGCAGAGTTAAAGATTGGGGGTTCTTTTTCAGGTAGAAGAGTTAGGTGTATAGCAGTAGAGTTGCTGGAATCACTAGGATTTTATTGGTATGTGGGAGGGAAAGGTGTGTTAGAGAATTCCTTAAACTCCTTAGGAGTGATGGGGAGAGTGGTTATTTGCTGTGCAACATCCTGTGATTTCTTTTCTTACCAAAATTGCCTTGGGTTGGGGAATGCAGACATTTTTCTTTTCTGGATAGATACTGATTTTATTTGCTTGATGTATTCCCCTTTTTCCATTTTGTACGGTTATGCATTGTTTTTGTAACAGTGGTTGGTTATAGATTGGAATTAGTACCAGGTTTTCCATGAGATGACTGTTTAGTGTTTTGAATTGGGAGTTCTCCAGGGTAGATGTGAGACCATATTTAGAGTAACATTTTGAGGGTAAAAGACTGCTTTTGAGAGCATTGGTTAAGACGGTGACTGTGTTAACATTTTTCTAAGTATTAAGCTATTGGCCAGTTTGTGGTATTGATGGCATTTGCAACATTTTATTGGTTGCTTATAGAGTGACTTTGTAAGTGATAAAGAATGGGGGTGCCTTGGCTTCTTAAGAATGTGCTTTTAAGTATATGGCACAATGGACATTTATAAGGATGAACTAGTATGAAATTAACTTTTGACTAGTAATAAGTGGATCAAGTTGTTGTTAATGGATTATTGATGTGAATATTTGGCCCCTTCCTATTCTACATCTGCATAGGTAAAGTACCCTTGAACTTTCTCATATTCCTGTATTTCTTTATGCTGATGACATGGCCCTGTACCACTCAAATCATTAACTTTCAGTTCTACAAAAAGACCTGCAGTCAGACTCCTCATACTTAACTTCACAAAAAGAAAGGCTATAATCTTTAGAAACCGCAAAAAGCTCACAAAATATCTTCCTCACTGCACATTTATGACCATAAAGATGGTGCTTTAGAAAATACCAAATCTTTTAAATACCTTGGCATCTGGTTAGCTCCATCTCTGGACTTCACTGTTTTGTTATATAATGGCAGGGAAATGCTTGCACACTGGGCCAGTAACGTGTCCTTCCTCTCCAAAGCTGTCAAAACAACTATAGCAAAATAGATGAAAGCATTCTTCTCCCCATCTGAAATGACATTCCCTTAGTATCATTGGTATCAAAAGGAAATGCTCATATCCAAACAGAAAAGAGGATCCGTTGGCTCATTATTTTCTTAGGGAAACACGAACAGTGTTGCAAAACCCCAGAAAAAGCAGAATGTTTCCCAGTCAGGACAAAAAAAAGGTGAACTTTGTAGGGCTGTCAATTAATTCAAACGTAACCAAACTTCATCTGGAAGCCAAGCTAATAAGGCTTCTCCCTTCATACATCCTCAAAAGCCACAACGTTACAGCTCCCTCCTTACAACCTGCCAACACCAGACTTCACTGTATAGACCACAACTTCTCAATTTTTGGTCCTAAACTGTGAACAAAAACCTCTCCTATTTTAAAGAATCTCCTTCTTGCTCGCAATTCTGGTCTCAACTTAAGGTTCACTTTAAGCTCGCAGCCAAGTACCAGTGTCATGCCTGTGGCAGCATTACCTAACCCTTCTTAAATCTCACTGCCTCATTCCACCACTATTCCAGCCCCATCATAATCTTTGACTGTGGGTCTCCTTTAGTGTGTACTGCAGTTTGTGTATGTTTTTCTTCTGGCATTTCATAGCAGCAGAGAGACAAAAGAGACTTTGGAGTGATTAAGTATAATTTTTCTGCATTTTCTTGCTGCCTTTAGCTAATTCCGCCTAAAATGCTGATTTGTCTTTTAAGAATTTCTGTGATTTAAAAAGCTTGTTTCAGCTACATATTGTACTTATTTTACTACCTGCACTTTAACAAAGTTGTTTTTGGGTTTAAATTATCTGTTTAACTGTTGTAGGCTACACACAAGTGTGATAGCCATTTCTGTGCATTTAGTGTTTTTTGATTGTATCTGCTTTATTTTCTGAAAAAAACAAATACTTGTTTTTCGCCTTTCTAAGCTAGTATAGTCCAGTTTTCAGGGCAGTGTTGCAAGTTTCTGTGTTTGCCCATCCCTTACTTGGATGGAAGGAAATTTCTCTGTTTACTTGTAAGAGATGGGAGCATTGAGCAGCCTTGAGCAGCTTATCTGTCCCTGGAGGAGTGGTTTCAACCCAGAAATTTGTAGTTTATTGGCCATTTTGGGCTAATTTCTATCTCTCTTTAATTTCCCCTGCTATAAAACCCGCATTAGCATGGCTTTGCGTGCCAGGCAGTGCCGGTTAGCTAGGGTATAACTATTCCCAGCTCCCCAAAGTCTGCTCTTCAATTTTCCCCATGGAACTAGACAAACTTTCAACTTAAGCACTCTGGTTTTCACTTCTTAGCCCGGCACTTGCTCAAAACTCCATAGCAAGCACCAATAAACCTTGGCACTAGACCCACCCTATACTGTAGAGAAGGACAAGGCTCTCTATTCGACTTTACCAGCCAATCAGTAAAACAGCTCACTGTCCTTAGCCAGGCATCTCCAAATGGCAGTTTCATGTGTACTCCCTGGTCCAACTGGTGAATCTGGGCATTTTTGAGGCAGTGTTAAAACTGCCTCATGTACACAGACAACCCTCTCCTCCTACCACCAAACACTAATACATGCGAGAGATGCAATTATACAGCCAAACTGGAGGCTAAGCGCTCTCAATCCAAGACTGGACCAGACAGTCAAGAGGAGAAGGGAATTACTTGCATCACGCCACCAGTCTCACATAGACCTATGAAACCAGCACCAGCAAAAAACAACACAAATACATGAAAACATACTCGGAAGCTCTAAATAAAAATCTGCAAAAGCAACAGAGACCTCCAAAGCAGACATCCAGGCAACCTCCACCCCCAACACAAACCATGAAACATACTTCACAAAACCAGTGTGCCGTGCAGTCACAGCCCTTAAGCAAAATAACATACCCAACATACTAATAATAGGTGACTCTATAGTTAGGTACACTGACGTCCCACTCACTAGGCTGAACAAGGAGAAGGTTACTGTTAGCTGCCTGTCGGGTGCCAGGATCCGCCACATAACACAAGCACTCAGATCACTCCAGAACAAATACAAATACGACTTTGTCATTGTCCATGTTGGTGTGAATGACCCGAGCCGTACCTCCCTGGACTACATTAAAAGAGATCAGGAAGATCTCTGATCCATGTAGCCCAGGTCGCTATGACCCTGAGTAGCATCCTGCCCTCTCCAAGAATGGTACCACGGTATAAAGAAAAAATTATCAGTTTCAACAATTGACTAAGCTTCTGGTGTCATTCAAAGGAGATCCAGTGTGTGTGAGCCTCGGATGACATGCTCAACAAGCCATGCTGCTTTGCTAGTGACTGCTTGCCACCCCTATAGTGCCTTTTTTAGGCAAGGCTCAAAAGACAAACCCACCACCGTAAAGAGCACAAGTAACAAAAAACTGAGGGTAATGCTACTCAATGCCAGAAGTCTAAACCTCAGAATGCACACACTCGATACACTCCTTAGTATGGAGAAAATCGATATACTTGCAGTAACAGAAACCTGGTTTAAGGCTCCAGAGAGCAGCCCCAGCACTACCAGGCTACAACTCATACCATACATTTCTGCCACAAAACCCGGACCAAAATACAAAAGGCGGGCGCATATCCATATTCCTCAAGGATACCTACACCTCCAGGTTTATGGCACAGCATGATGCTTTAGAGGTCCTCCACGTGCAACTAACAATGGGCAGAACTGCAATTCAAATTGTAGCTTGCTACAGATTTATCACCCACCATGTCCCAGGACCCCCATTCTGCATTTCTGGAAACACCGGGAGAAACATAAAGGTCCTACCAAACACCCTGATATTGGGTGATTTCAATTACCCAGACATTAATTGGGAGAACTACTCCAGTACTAACTTGCCCAACATTTCCTAGAATTTATAAACTCAAACACCCTGGATCAACTGGTCAGCACCCCCACCAGAGGTGATAACATATTGGACCTGGTCATCACCAACATGGGCGACCTGTGTTCCACATCGGTCAACCCCCTCGCTGGTTAGATCTGACCATAAACTAATCACTCTGGATATCTGCATTCCGCCCCCAACCCCAGTCAAAGAAACCACCATGAAAAACTTTTCAAAAGCAAACTTCATGTTACTTTAGACAGAGTTGGAAAGTTTCAAATCCCCCATGCTAAAGGATAATGCTGCCCAATCTGCAAAATCCTTTACTAATGCACTCTATGGGTACCTACAAGAATGCATGAATTGTGCTATCCCAAGCAAAACCAAGGCTCACTCCTCCTCCAATAAAAGGAAACCAGTCTGGTGGACCCCTGCCATAAACAAGCTATACAATAGAAGGAGGAAACTAGTACAGAGAAGGGAAGACATCCCTGATCAGTATCAGCAAGAAACTACGATCCCTCATAAAATCATCCAAGGCTAGCTTCGAAAGAAAAATTGCCAAGGACTCCAAAGATTAACCACAAGGCATTCTTTAGCTATGTCAAGAATCTAAATGGCAATTCTCAGATCTGCTCTGAGTTAGTGCAGAATGGCCCAAAAAATAGTGAACCGACCGACATCGCCGTGCAAACTTCACCCTCCTCTCACCCCCAAAAGGGCCCATAACCATACCAGAAGAATGTAGTGCCCCTGAAATCACAGACACTCAGGTTAAAACAGCTCTCTCCAGAGCCAAAAACACAGCATCAGTGGGACCATACGGTGTCCCAGGCTGCGTCCTACACAAACTCAAAGATGAACTAACCCCTCACCTAAACACACTGTTAAAACTCAGCCTCTCCACAGGCTACATGGCCAAAGAGTGGCGCAGAGAAACAGTTATTCCGCTACACAAAGGTGGAGCCACAACAGACCCTGGGAATTATCACCCTATAAGCCTGACTAACTTGGTCTGCAAGGCTATGGAGTGCATCATCATGGATCTCATTAACAGAGACATTGGGAACCTCCAAACACTGGACCCTACCCAGTTCGGCTTTAAGGGCATATCATGCCTCCTAAACCTGGTGGACTTCTTTGAGACAGTTACCAAGGCTATAGACGAGTGAAAAGTGGTTCACACAGCCTACCTAGACCTTGCAAAGGCCTTCAACACCATTCCTCATTCTGGTATTATAGACAAGCTCACCAGCCTGAACATAAACCCCTACATCACGAGATGGGTTGCCAACTGGCTCACGGGCACAAGTCTCCTCCTGTTCAGCATGTACTTCTCAGAAGTACAGGCAAGCACAGGAGGACTGCGGCTGACCAAGTTCACAGATGACTGCAAACTAGGGTCTATAATTGACTCTGGCTGACAGACATCCTCCAAAAGGGTCTCCCTGAGACAGATGCCTGGTGTCAAAACCACGGCCTCGAGCTAAATGCCAAAAAGTGCATAGTCATCCCCTTTGGAAAAAACAAAGTACCCACAAACTACCACATAGGTGGTAGCCCCCTAAATATGGAAGATGTCATAAGGGATCTGGGGACCCAAGTAGACAGGAATATCTCCTTTGATAATCACATTGCCAAAGTGGTTAGAAAATCCTTCTATGTGGCCCACCTAATCACAAAAGGGTTTGCATTCAGATCAAGAGGTCATTGTGCCCCTCTACGCATCACTCATCAGACCCATCATAGATTACAATGTCCCATTTGGGATGTACCTTACAAGATACCTGCAACGGCTGAAAAGACCACAAAAGTACCTCACCAAAGAGGATCACTGGTCTCAAACAGATGCCCTATGCAACTCTACTGAAGAAACTCCAGCTGTACTCTGTTGCATACCGCCTACTCGGAGGTGATCTCTGCCTGACATACAAGGCTATGTTCAACCCAGAATTGATGGACATGCTCCACCTAAAGAAAACCATATCCCCTCGAGCCACACGGTTTAGGGATCCAAACCTCACCACAACAATAAATAGGACGTGCTGGAGGGATAGATTCCTGTCCCAGAGACTTCCCATGCTCTGGAACAAGATTCCAATCTACATTAGGCAGAGCTCCTCACTAACACTCTTCAAGAGAAACCTTGACTAGCGGATGGGAAACTGAAAGTTTACCCCGGGGATCACTTCAGTGTCTGTGATGACAGAAGCACAAGGAACTATCTAAGGGGGCGGCGAAAGCCAACACATTCTGGCTAGGCTTATAAATGCCTTTTGG